>NW_011502560.1:4435-18980 GCF_000495115.2 Populus euphratica | reverse complement strand
TTTCAGTGTGTTTTAGGTTTGTCTGTGTTCGTTATTTCAGGTGATATCTTCTATACTCTATATTTCTACCTTAGAGCATTGAGGACAATGTCTCGTTTTGGTTGGGGGAAGAGGGTACTAGTTGATAAAAAAAAAATTGTTTTTCATTTCATAAGGCATGTGCATAATTGTTGTTATTAGGATGGCAGAGTAAAGGAGCTCTTTTGTTAAAGTGACTCTTGAGACGCATCTTAGTAACCATTCTTAACAAGGTCTATTATAATACTTCTTGAAATATTCAGGTTTACAAACTCTTGCATTGTTATCACTTAATTCTGCTCATATACTTATTTAACATGTATTTTTAAACCTTAATTTACACACACACACTTTAACATATGATTGTGGGTTGCATATTGGATTATTACATTATTTATGTTCTTTTGTTAAAGGTAACAACTAAGGGAAAGGGATTGTGTATAATTAAAAAAAAATAAAAAAGAAAAGAAAAAGAAAAGAAAAAAAATGATAATAATAAAAATGTAGATAAGTTTGGTTTTGTAGCCTCCCTAACCTAAGCAATTAAGCCCGAAGGGGTGTTTTAACACCTAATACCCTAAAGTCAACTGACTTGGGAGCTATTGGCCCAACGTTTGTTACTTGGGTTGAGGAGAAAAGCTTAAGGAAATCAAACATTGCACAATCTACATATCAGTATCTGCGACCCGAGTTACTAAGCTCGTAGGGGTATCTTAACACCTAATGCCCTAAGATCAACTGGTCTGGGAGTCATTAGCCGAAAGCTCGTTACATGGGTTAAAGATGCATGGTGTTTTTAAATTATATGTATATATATTTAAAAAAAAAACAAGACAAAAAAAGACAAAAATAATAATCCTAACTCAAGGAAGTTAACCTTAAACATTAGAACAAAAATTTTGTTTTCTTCCAAGAAAAGCCCCATAATTATGTGTTGATACATTGAGCACAAAAGAAAGGTTTATTAATATCTTGTTAAGAGGTATTGAGCAGATATATAAATTTAATGAGAGTTTGTTTATCTGGATAGATTAATGGAAGTTCAATGATGAATACCTTGCTTTGTGAAATTTGCAAATTGTTTTTCTATTTTAACAGTTTGATTACTAGGGACTAGTAATAAGCTGGTTGGGGGGTGTGATTAGTACTTAAAAGTGCATTTTTATCATGGTTTTATATCATCATTTTGCACTTGAAGTATCAATAACTCCTTAACTAAAATATGTTTTATAATAATGTATCTAATAATATAAGATACCTATAATTTGTGGTAAATGTCTATTTTTAATGCAGGCCTATCACATAAATGAAAGGATTGATTGATGACTTGAAGAACTTAAATTGCAAGGGCAAAAAGATGACCAAAATTAGAAAAGAGATGTCGGTGCAATCCAAACCGGAACATTGTTCGGTAATTGGGTCATATCTGGAGCTATAGATCTCATATTTAAGTCTACTTTATATGGATGGAAAGGTAAGACATAGGCTTACAACTTTCATATGGAAGTAACAACAATTATGCACATGCTTTATGAAATGAAAAACAATTTTTTTTTTTATCAACTACTACCCTCTCCCCCCAACCAAAACGAGACATTGTCCTCAATGTTCTAAGGTAGAAAGATAGAGTATAAAAGATATCACCTGAAATAACGAACACTGACAAAACCTGAAACACACTGAAACAAAAATAAGAAATAACAAAACATAATAATAAAACCAAAAGACACAAAAATTCACAAATGAAGGCTCAAATCCAATCTAAGCTTTTTACGGCTTTCCTTAGATGACCAATTTATGCGACTCATGGAAGGATCAATCACAGGAATGAAAGATTGTAGTTGGTCAATCAATTGTTCAGCAGTAGTAGCAGAGATTATGATTTGTCGTGCAGAAGATGTTAGAAATTCCTGTTCCACAGCATGATCAAGAAAAGACAACAACTTATCATAATAACCATTAACATTTAACAAACCTATGGGTTTATGGTGAATGTGCAGTTGAGCCCAAGAGGAAATATGAAAGATCTCTTCTAATGTGCCTAGACCACCTGGTAAAGCAATGAAGGCATCAGCATGGTTAAACATTGCATTCATTCGAGCTGACATTGTGGAGACCTGAAGTTCCTCTCCAATTGTTTTTCCAATGATGTCCCCTTGTGCCAAAGCTTCAGGGACGATTCCTAAAACTTGACTACCTCCTAAAAATGCAGCTATTGACACACCTCCCATTAACCCAAGACTGCCTCCCCCATACACTAAATGAATCTTTCTCTCAGCTAGCACCTGACCAAGATGATTTGCTGATTCTAAAAACTCCTTTTCTTTCCCAGGACTAGATCCACCGAAAACACAAATATTTCTTATTTGATGACTTGAGGAACTTGCCATTTCTACACACTTCTGTATTTGTTGAATGTATGGGTTGAGTAGAAATGAAAGGAAGGAAAAGAGGGTTTTATAGATGAGAAATTAGAAAGGCAATCATAACATCTATATGTAGGCCAGCTGGAGTCTCACACTTTCTCTCTCTCTTTTTATTTATTTATTTATTTACTTTTGAAAAAGCATGTGTATGTACAGGTAGTTGTGATTGTGGCTCACATCTTCCCTTGGTTTTACGTCCAAGAATGGCTTAAACGCCCTCTATGGGTCGGGGATAGGCTTCCCATCCAATTTTCTTAAAAACTAGCAAATAGGGTCTTTTTTAGTCAGATTCCTAAGACTAAGTCGATCATGTTCTTTATGAAATAGTGGCCATAAATCATGAATTACACGATGCACATCTCCACTGGGATGCGTCTCAAGAGTCAATAGAAGATTATCTAAAGACTTCTTACTCAGGCCATCCTTAATGAATTGTATTTTATCTTCACGGTTTATAGATACCATTCCTAAAGAACGACATTATGCATTACAAGTCCATCTAGCACATCGATGACAGACTTTCAGTCGTTTTACATGACGTTTCTTTGCAAAAGTGCTTTTACCTGTTCTAGGCATGTGTGAAATGAAGGAGTTAGAGGACTCACCTGATAATCGGAGCTTTGCGTCAATCAACCAACGAATATCTTCAGCAATTCCATGATTCATTAACAATCTCAATCTTGCACATCTAGCATAATAAATTTTTGTAATCGCATTCTGAGGCAGAGCGAGAAAATACTTTTTTAATTTTTCAAGATTAGTGTCCATTTTCAAATGACAATTGGAAGAGAGATTCAAAGAATTGCACAAATATATACACAGATATTAGTTATTATGGGAAATTGAAAGAACTGACTTAAGTCACGGAGTACCGTTATCCACCGTTTGACCAGGGTGAGAGAAACTAGCAACAATCACTAAAAAAAAATCAATCTTTATATACAGGATCACCCAATTCAATAAAGTCATGTTCAACTTAAAAATTGTCAAAGTAAACTTTCAGACGATGTCCATTTACCTTGAAAACATTGTCATTCTTTGGATTCTCGATGTCGTAGGCCCCATATGGATACATATGTTTCACAATAAAAGGACCGCTCCATCTTGATCTTAATTTTCCAGGAAATAAATGCAGTCGAGACTCCATCTTGATCTTAATTTGACCGCTCCATCTTGATCTTAATTTTCCAGGAAATAAATGCAGTCGAGAATTATAAAGCAAGACTTTTTGACCAACATTGAATGTTTTTCTCAGTATTTTCTTGTCATGAAACTCTTTAATTCTTGCTTTATGAATTCTTGAATTTTCATATGCATCATTTCTTATTTCCTCAAGCTCATTTATTTGTAATTTTCGCAGTTGACTAGCATCATCCAGATTTGAATTGAAAGCTTTAATAGCCCAATAAGCTTTATGTTCAAGTTCCACAGGCAACTGACAAGGCTTTCCATAGACTAGTCTATAAGGTGACATACCTAATGATGTTTTATAAGCAGTTCGATAAGCCCAAAGTGAATCATTAAGTCTTAAAGACCAGCCTTTCCTATTAAGGTTCACTGTTTTCTCCAAAATATATTTGATCTCCCTATTAGCAAGCTCTACTTGTCCACTTGTTTGAGGGTGATAAGGGGCGGCAACTTTGTGTGTGATTCCATTTTTCTTCATTAAAGACTCAAATGGCTTGTTGTAGAAATGTGTTCCACCATCACTTATTATGGCTCGAGGGACTCCAAATCGACTCAAAATATTTTCTTTCAAAAACTTTATCATTGTTTTGTGATCATTGTTTCGACTTGGAATTGCCTCTATCCATTTTGAAACAGAATCTACTGCGACTAATATGTATAAGAAACCAAATGATGGAGGGAATGGACCCATGAAATCTATACCCCAACAGTCAAAGATCTCAATGACAATAATAGGATTTAAAGGCATCATGTGACGTTTTGAAATAGATCACAACTTTTGACAATTTTCACAAGACTTGTAGAATGCATGTGAGTCTTTGAATATGGTGGGCCAATAAAATCCACTTTGTACGATTTTTGCAGTTGTCTTTCTTGACGAGAAATGGCCCTCACATGCCTCAGAATGACAAAATTTAATGACACTACTTACCTCATTGTCAGGAATGCATCTTCGAAATATTTGATGAGGACAATATTTGAATAAATAAGGATCATCCCAATAAAAGTTCTTCACTTTGTTCAAGAACTTTCTTTTATCTTGGGTACTCCAATGAGCTGGCAATTGTCCTGAAACAAGAAAATTGACAATATTAGCAAACCAAGGCATTGTAGAGACAGAAAGTAAAGATTTATCGGGAAAGTAATCATCGATTGGTGTGATGTTAGTTTTTGAATCTGTTGTCAATCTTGACAAGTGATCTGCGACAAGATTTTCGCTGCCTTTCTTATCTTTGATTGTGATATCAAATTCTTGAAGTAATAAAATCCACCGCACCAATCTAGCCTTAGAATCTTTCTTAGAAAGAAGATATTTCAATGTTCCATGATCACTAAAAACAACAATAGGTGAGCCAACAAGATAAGATCTAAATTTTTCACATGCAAATACTACTGCAAGTAATTCTTTTTCAGTGGTGGTATAATTCATTTGAGCATTATTTAAAGTTTTACTTACATAGTAAATTACATAAGGTTTCTTATCTTTTCTTTGTCCCAAAATAGCACCTACGGCATAATCACTAGCATCACACATTATTTCAAAAGGTAATGACCAATCGGGAGGTTGAATGATAGGAGCACAAGTAAGCGAGTTTTTAAGTTTAACAAAGGCTTCTTCACAATGTTCAGTCCATTCCAAAATAAGTATCCTTTGTTAGAAGGTTACTTAAAGGCTTAGATATTACACTAAAATCTTTGATGAACCTTCTATAAAAACCAGCATGTCCTAGGAATGATCTAACGTCTTTAAGAGATTTTGGTGTTGGCAAGTTTGCAATTAACTCGATTTTAGATTTGTCAACCTCAATTCCTTTTGATGAAACAATGTAACCAAGTACAATGCCGTTTGTTACCATAAAATGACATTTTTCCCAATTTAGGATAAGATTCTTCTCTTCACACCTGGTCAAAACCTTTTCTAAGTTAGTCAAACAATCATCAAATGAATCGCCAAAAACAGAAAAATCATCCATGAAAATCTCAAGAAAATGTTCAACCATATCACTAAATATACTAAGCATGCATGTTTGAAATGTGGCTGGTGCATTACATAATCCGAAAGGCATCCTTCGATATGCAAAAGTACCAAATGGACATGTGAAAGTAGTCTTCTCTTGATCTTCCAATACAATTTCAATTTGGTTGTAACCCCAATAGCCATCTAGAAAACAATAAAATTCATGACCTTTCTAGAAAACAATTTCAACTCTTTCTAGGATTTGATCCATGAAAGGTAAATGAAAATGATCTTTTCTAGTCATTGAATTAAGTTTCCTATAGTCAATGCACATGTGCCAACTAGTAACAGTTCTAGTGGGAATTAACTCATTGTTCTCATTTGTTATCACAGTGACTCCAAACTTCTTGGGTACAACTTGGGTAGGACTTACCCATTTGCTGTCAGAAATAGGATAAATAATTTCATTATCTAGAAGCTTAATGACTTCATTTTTCACTACTTCTTTCATATTAGGATTTAGCCTTCGTTGCATTTCTCTAGAGGGTTTAGCATTTTCCTCTAAATAAATTCTATATGTACAAATCAAATGACTAATTCCTTTTATATCAGCTATGGTCCATCCTAATGCATTTTTGTGCATTTTCAGAGTTTGTAATAACTTACCTTCTTGATGTGCATTAAGTTTGGAAGAGATTATTACCGAAAAAGTTTCATTTTCTCCCAAAAATGAGTATTTGAGATTGGATGGCAACGACTTCAAATGAGGTTTTGGTGGTTGAACACTTGAAGGTATGGACTTAATTGATCGTGGTGGCAATTCCTCAATTTGTGGCCTCCAATTACTTGTCTTTGATTCTTCCTGAAAATAAATCATTTGCAAATTATCAGATTCATCAATCTCAATTTCACTGGAAGTGGTTGGAAATTGATCATGAATTAATTTTTTAGTAAAGTCCACTTCCTGTAAATCATTATCATCTCTAGGTTGCTTGCAAATGTTGAAAATATTCATCTCCAATGTCATGTTTCCAAATGATAGCTTCATCAGTCCATTCCTACAATTAATCAATGCATTAGAAGTTGCAAGAAATGGACGTCCTAAAATAACAGGAAATGAATTACATCCTTCAACAGGTTGTGTGTCCAAGACAATAAAATCCACAGGATAAATGAATTTATCGACTTGTACTAACACATCTTCAATTATTCCTCTAGGCACTTTTATAGATCTATCGACAAATAAAAGAGTTATAGAAGTTGGTTTTAACTCACCTAGATTGAGACTCTAAAAAACTGAATATGAAAGTAAATTCACACTAGCACCGAGATCAAGTAAAGCTTTTTCAATTTTATGCTCTCCAATAAAGCAAGAAATTGTAGGACAACCTGGGTCTTTATATTTCAAAGCATTATTGTTCTGAAGAATAGCACTTACTTGTTCGGCTAGAAAGGCTTTCTTTTTCACATTCAGTTTCCTCTTCATAGTGCATAGATCTTCTGAAGGTATATTGATTTTTACCTGTTTGAAAGTTTCAAAAATTTTAGAGTTGTGATTGACTTTCCTTTGTTTGGTCATGGCTTGAGGAAATGAAAATGCTGGCGAAGAATCAGTCTTTTCTTTGCAATGTTTCCTCAAGATTTCTTCTAGGCGGTGGAGCATAAGGAGGTGCATATCCATGAGAATTTTGGAAATTGTGGTGTGCTTGAAATGGTGGTTGTGAAATTTGTGCATTGTTGTTCTCACTCTTCCAACTAAATTTAGGTGATTTCTCTAACCAGGGTTGTATGTTTGTGAGTATGGGTTGTGGTTGGCCCTTTGGAAACTGTTTAAAGCATGAGCTTGTTCATGCAGACATTCCTTAAAAGAAGGCAAGGTTGGACAATTGTTGGTTGAGTGTTCATTTGTTTCACATATTTGACACACAATGTTTTCAACAGATTTTAATTGACCACTCTTTTTCAACTCTAATGCCCCGACTTTTCTAGCTAAAGATGCAAACTTGGCATGAAGGTCATGATCTTCCCTAAGGTTGTACATACCTCCATTAGATGTATGAGGTTGTGTTTTACTCGGTGCCTCATAAGTACCCGCGGTGTCCTAATTTTGAGCATTTTTAGCTAACAAGTCTAAGTACTCTATTGCTTCATTAGGGTCTTTATCTTCAAAAGTTCCATTACACATCAATTCAACCATTTGCCTATCTCTAGGTGTTAACCCTTCATAAAAATGTGAAACCAATCTCCATGTTTCAAAACCATGATACCTATCCCAACATTGGTAAAATGTTTCTCCTGGTTTTTGAGTGAAAGTAGTGATTTGTCTTATGTTTCTCCTGGTTTTTGAGTGAAAGTGGTGATTTGTCTCTTGAAAGAGTTTGTTCTATGAGATGGGAAAAACTTCTTTAAAAACTGTTGTTGCATTTCATCCCAAGCACGAATGGATCCTGGTCTCAAATTTTGTATCCATGTTTTAGCTTTATCTTTTAATGAAAAAGGAAAAAGCTTTAATCTGTTGGTGTTCATGCTACAATTTAAATTATTATATGTGTTGCATACCTTCTCGAATTCCCTTAAATGCAAGTATGGATTTTCCAATTCTAAGCCATGAAAAGAAGATAAAAGTTGAATAATACCTGGTTTAAAATTAAAATGAGATGCATCGGGAGAAAAAACTATGCATGATGGTGCACTTGTTCTTGTGGGATTCATGTGGTCTCTAAGTGTTCTAGCACGATTATTCTCATTATTCTCATTATGAAGTGATTGATTATCTTCTTCGGCCATATTTTTTGAAAATGATGAGAATACCCTACAAAGTTTACCACTTGATGTACGTGACCACACTCTCATGCACGTGTAGGAATAGAATAAAAGAAAAAAGAAAACAAAAGAAGAAGAAATAAGAGACAAGAAACAAAGTTATATACAAGAAAAGTGAAAAGAGAAAATAAAATAAATACTATAATTCATACAAGAAGTTACCTCCCCAGCAACGGCGCCAAAAACTTGACACGATGAAAAGATTGATATCTTCTCCCAAGTGCAGGAGTGTCGAAGTAATAAATAACCCGGCAAGACCGGGGTCGAACCACAGAGAGGTTAATTGTACAAATTATAAACAACAATTATAAACAACAACAATAGTAACAATAACAACAACAACAATAATAATAGTAATAACAACAATAACAATAATTACAATAATAATAGTAGTAGTAATAGTAGTAGTAGTAGTAGTAATAGTAGTAATAATAATAATAATATAAGAAGAAGAAAAAGAAGAAATTCATGAGAACTTTGAGATAGAAAGATTAACATAAGGATTAAACAATGATAATAACAAATGTCAAGGTTAGAGGTTCCACTAATGGTATGTCAAACAAGTATAGTATAAACTCTTATTATTCAATTGGAAACCACACATAAAGGAGGTTCTACGCAGATTATAGATTGTTAACATGATTACATTAGTCATCTTTTTCGATTAATGCTAATACTTGTAAATCTCATCAAGCATTCATGATTATAACTTATGTTAACAACAAATCAAGTTCCCTTCATAGCTCAGGTGTCGGTTATACCATACAATATGGGTTATGAAAGTGCCAAGCATTTGTTGTACCAAGTGTTATACAACATAAATCAAGATTAGGCATTTAACAAGCAAAGTATTAAAGAGTGAACAAGATAACAAATACAAAACATGTTAGTATCGAACATTAAAGTCCATATTAAGTTTATACTATACTTATTCTTACACCATTAGTGTAACCTTTTCACCTTGACATAATAAACTTAGCTAGACATAATGAAAGAAAAAAAACTAAACAAAATAAGAACATGAATATGATTAAACTTAACTAAGTAAATGAAAGGAAATGAAAGGCATAAACATTACAAAAAATACAAAGAGAGAAAGCAAGAGTATGATCTTGATCTCGAAACCAAGATGCCTAAATGCATGGCAAATGTCTCCTTTTATAGGCCAAAATTAGGAACTATTGATTTGATGACTAAATTGATGAGTGGGTGGCCAACTCTTGACTTGGTGACAATCCTTATCTTCTATTGTCTGCCCAAAACGTCATTGATAACGTCAAAATTGGAGCCACTCAAAAACATGAAAGTTGTAGGCAATTGTCTCAGCTATCTTTTGTAAACAATTCAGCTCATTTCGACTTCTAAAACTCCAGATATGGCCAAAATACTGAACAGTGCTCGGGCTGGAGGACAAATTCGGGCTTCTTTCTTGTTGCAACAATTTGGACTTGAAAATGACCTTTTTAGATCTTGGGCTCCAATTAAAGTTGTAGTCCTATGTCTTACCTTTCCATCCATATAAAGTAGACCTAAATCTAAGATCTATAGCTCTAGATATGACCCAATTACCAAACAGTGTTCTAGTTTGAATTGCACCAACATCTCTTTTCTAAGTTTGGCCATCTCTTTATCCTTTCAATTTTAGTTCTTAAATTCATCAATTAATCCTTTCATTTATGGGATAGGCCTGCATTTAAAATGAACATTTACCACAAATTAAAGGTATCTTATATTATTAGATATATTATTATAACACATGCTTTAGTTAAGGAGTTATTGATACTTCAAGTGCAAAATGATGATATAAAACTTTGATAAAAATGCACTTTTAAGTACTAATCAACCTACAACTGGGCTTGGTTTAATTTTATACTAGGAAAGAGGAAGAGAAGAGGAGCGTGTAGTTGAATATGCAGCTGCTACATACAGACTTTGGGAACTTAAGAGAGGTAGGTTCACCTTCTCTCTCTCCCTTGTATTTATACCCCCTCTTCATAAGTGGGGTGTTTGGGTGATGGTTTAAATTTGTTCTTTTTCCCTCTTTGGTTATTCCAAAATCAGGTTTTCTCCTTTTTTAACTCTTTAAGGAATATTGATTTGTTCTTATTCCCTTTTTGGTTATTTAAGGAAGCTCAAGAAAAATATTCATTTAAGAAAATGATTAAGGCAAAGCCAAATGGGCCATATTCAATTGATAGATGATAAAGTTGATCCTAAAAGAAGCAAAAAGGAAAAAATAACTAAAATGTTTAGTCCTAATTTCCTAACATATTTGTTAGAAAATGAACGTTAAACATATTTTAAGGCAATGTCTTATTTCAAAGCTTCCTGTTAGGAAAAAAAAAAAACCATTAATAGTAAAATAGAAGTCATTATGAATAATCATTTATGGAAACTAATGGATCTTCCACTCAAAGCAAACCAATAAGTCATAAATGGATTTTTATAATGAATATAAAGTTGATAGAACCATTGACAACTAAAAAGTAAGACTTATTGTTAAAAGATTCAAATAATAAGAAGGTGTGAACTATTTTAATATCTATTTGTCCATGTCAAGAATAATTTTTATATAAATATTAATAGTCATTATATTTAATAACAAGCTTGAAATAAATCAAAAGGATATAAAAACAACTATTTTTAAATGGTCTTGAAAATGAAGTTTACATGATACAACCCGAGAAATTTGTTATCAATGGATAAGAAAAAGGATTTTGAAAACTTGTCAAATTATTATATGGTTTGAAACAAGCACTTAAATAATAACATAAAAAACTTGACAATGTTATATTGTTAAATAAGTTCAAGATCAATAAAGTTGATAAATGTATTTATATGAAAAACACAAATACAAGCAATATCATTGTATATCTTTATGTGGATGATATGCTTATTTTAGGTAACAAGGTTTTAAAAATAAATTATCCTAAGAAAATGTTAACTAGTAAATTTAATGTGAAAGACCTGGATGTTGTAGATGTCATACAAAGAATAAAAATTTCTAGAACTTCTAATGGATTGATAATTTCTCAATCTTATTATATTGAGAAGATTCTTGATTAATTTTCTAAAAATGACAATAGCATTGTAAAAATACCAATGGATATAAGTATACATATGTCAAAGAATAAAGGTAAAAAAAATATACTAATTAGAATATTATTGAATAATTGAAAACTTAATGTACGCGATGAACTACATAAAGTTTGACATTACTTGCTTTGTTAGCAAACTAAGTAGATTTATTGGTGGTCCAAGTATGGATCATTAAAAATGAATAAAAAAAGATAATCAAATATTTGGGATACATATGAGACTATGGGTTATACTATATTGGTTATTTAATAGCATTAGAAGGGTATTGTGATGTCAATTAGATATCCATTACTGAAGATTTGAAATCCACTAGTAGATATATCTTCACACTCGATAGAGTAGTTCTATTAAGAAAATCCTTTAATCAAACGTGCATCATAAAATTCATGATGGAATCAGATTTTAATGCTCTTGATAAAGCTAGAAATGAAGCCGAATGACTTTGGAATTTCTTAGATGATATTCCTTGTTAGTCAAAACCAATGCCATCAATTTGTGTCCATTACAATAATTAGTCCATAATTGAAAAGACATAAAGTAGTATTTATAATGGCAAGTCTAGAAATATATGTCATAGGCATAATATTATTAAACAATTATTCTCATATGAAATTATTTATATTGATTATATAAAGTAAAAAACATATTACAAATTCATTAACCAAAGGTTTTTTTGTAACCCATTTCAGAGTTATTCCTCAAATTCATCTTTTTTAAAAAAAAAATAAAAAAAAATAGCAAGAAAACTAATATTTTGGTAAAAGCAAGCTGAGAGGATTTCACATGTAGAAAAAATCAAACTGCAATTTTGGATGAAATTAGGAGCTTACCCAGTACACCCAAAACTAGAGAGATAATGCAAATTCAAGGTCGAGTTACATGATTATTGAATGAATCTACATAAAAATTTAGTCTAAGGACACAATTAGATTTATAATAAGCCAATTTAATTTAATCATAGGCCAAATTAAAGATTAATTATATTTAATAATTAATTTGGGTTCAATTGAAGGGTTTAATTAATTGCAAAGATTTAATTATACTTTAAATAGGTCAAATTAATTTGAGGCTTAATTGGTAAAGCATTAAGTTTGGGAGCCTAATTTGAGCTTAATTGAGAATAATGAAATTTTATGAGATCAAATTTAATTTTTACCAAGTCAATTAATTGAAATCATGGTAAAATTACAAGAAATCAAAGTTTTTGGGTCAATTAAAGACTAAATTGAAGCAATTCACATCCAAAGACCATATTGCAAAAGGCGTCAAACTCTAAGAACCCAATCGATTGAAATCAAGGGTAATTTTAAAGAAATTTTAAAAGTTAATGGTTAATTAGGGGCTAAATTAAAAAAAAATATGAAACCAAAAATCAAAATAAAAAAGGTGCTGAAATCTGGGGCTAAAATTGAAGTTTGTTAGGGGCAAATTGAACAACATTGAAAGTTTGAAGCTAATAAGGGGTGTAATTGAGATAAATAAAAAATCAAAGGACTAAAATGAACTTTGCTAAAATGATGTCGTTTTGGGGTTGGTTGTTCATCTTCTTCTCTTGAGAAGTTGCTCGAGTGGCTTCCTTCCCAAGGCATTTTATGCTTCATCTCTCTATCAAATTGGACAAATAACTTACATGAAAATGATCTCCTAACATCTTACTACATGCTAGTGTGATCCATTCAGGCTTATTAACACCACGACAGTTGTGGCACCATCTTAAAGTAGCCAATTGACTAGCCCTTTTCCTGCGACAAATTTAATATCCCATGATAGCTACTTTGAGTTAACAGTTAAGATCCTTATAGGTTGAATCAAAGGTTAAGATTTGACACCAATATAGACAAAACATCCCTCTTCCACCCTCTATAAATAAAGGTGGATTTCATGGCCTAGGTAGAAGAAAATCAGGTGCAAAAATAGAAAAACCAGCCTTCCCCTTAGTTTTCCTACCATTTTTCTTTCCCTCTCTTTCTATCGTTCCAGCCACCAATCATCATCATCACTGGCTTCTCCACCACCAACTCCACCATAAGTCACTAGCATAACCACTAGCCAACCACCTCACATGAGGAAAAGCCACCACAAGCTTCTCTTTTTCAACTACTAACTCCTCTTTCTTTCTCCTAGTTGAAGGTTTCTCTTTCTTCCTCCTACATCCAATACCAACCACCAATTCCTCCATCAGCACCACCCCACTTCTCCTTCTTCATCAATTGCTTCTCATTATTCCTTTATAGCGGTAGCAGCAGCAACTCCAATAAACTGACAACTACTGTCATTTTAGTTTTTTCCTTCTTTAGCCCCAATACTAACAGTAGCACTGACCCCTCCACGAACACCACCACCAACTTCATGTGAACTTCCTAAACCAGCAGCTCCTTTCTAGCCCAGGTAGCCTCTCACTTTCTTCTCAATTCTTCTTTTTCTTAATTGTTTCTACAGTTGTTGCATGCAAAATTTGTTCTATAAGAAACAAGAAAAATAATTACCCCTAAAGTTTGGGTTAGATCTATGTCAACCCAACCCAAATATTTAGGTCAGATCCTACCCAAACCCAAAAAATAAAAAAAGAGCAAATTTATAGGTCGATATTGGCCCAACTCAGTTGGATTCAGCCCAACCCAATTTAATAATAATAATATATAATATTTTATATATTATTATTTCAAAAATAAAAAATAAAATAAAAGGCCTTTCAAAAAATTTGTGATTTTCTCTCATCTTTTTCTACCAATTTTGTATATTATCAGGTTGTATATTTATACTAAGATACAGATTTGGTATTAAAACATCTGATTTTCTCCAAAATATTTCTTCAAAAAAAATGAAAATAGGAAAAAAATCTCAAAACTTTAAAATTAATTTCCACATTTGATTGATACTTAAAAGTGTATTTTTATCAAGGTTTTATATCATCATTTTACACTTGAAGTATCAATAACTCCTTAACTAAAGCATGTTTTATAATAACAATTCTGATACTATAAGGTACCTTTAATTTATGGTAAATATTCATCTTAAATACAGGCCTATCACA
>NW_011502560.1:0-2270 GCF_000495115.2 Populus euphratica | reverse complement strand
CATGTTAAATGAGTATATGAGTAAAATTAAGTGATAACAATGCGAGAGTTTGTAAACCTGAATATTTAAAGAAGTATTATGATAGACCTTATTAAGAATGGTTATTAAGATTCGTTTCAAGAGTCACATTAACAGAAGAGCTCCTTTACTCTGCCATCCTAGTAACAACAATTATGCATATGCTTTATGGAATAGAAAAAACATTTTTTTTATCAACTACTACCCTCTCCCCCCAACCAAAACGAGACATTGTCCTCAATGTTCTAAGGTAGAAAGATAGAGTATAGAAGATAACCACTACCCTCTGCCCCCAATCAAAACAAGACATTGTCCTCGATGTCATAAAGTAGATAGATAGAGCATAAAAGATATTACCTGAAGCAACGATTATTAACAAATCTGAAACACACTTAAACAAATATAAGAAACAACAAAACACAAATATTATGCTATTAATAAAACCAAAAGACACAAGTTTTTACAAACAAAAATTCAAATCGCAGTTGTGATTGTGGCTCACATCTTCCCTTGGTTTTACATCCAAGAATGGCTTAAACACCCTCTATGGGTCGGGGATAGGCTTCCCATCCAGTTTTCTTAAAAACCGGCAAACAGGGTCTTTTTTAGTCAGATTCCCAAGACTATGTTGAGCATGTTCCTTATGGAATATTGGCCATAAATCATGAATTGCATGATGCTTATCTAGACTATGATAAGACTTAAGAGTCAATAGAAGATTATCTAAAGACTCTCTGTGTTTTGAAATAAATCCCACCTTTTGACAATTTTCACAGGTTTTGCAGAATGCATGTGATTCCTTGAATATGGTGGGCCAATAAAATCCATTTTGTAAGATTTCTACAATCCTCTTTTTTGACGAGAAATGATCCCCACATGCCTTAGAGTGACAAAATTTAATGAAATTAATTACCTCATTGTCGAGAATGCATTTTTGAAATATTTGATCAGGACAATAATTGAATAAGTAGGGGTCATCCCAATAAAAATTTTGCACATTGCTCAAAAATCTTCTTTTGTCTTCAGTACTCCAATGAGCTGGCAAAAATCCTGAAGCAAGAAAATAGATATTTTTAGCAAACCAAGGCATTAAACTAAGAGAAAGTAGAGATTCATCAGGAAAGTAATCATCGATTGGTGTGATGTCGGGTGTCGAATCTGTTGTCACTTTTGATAAAAGATCCGCATCAACATTTTCGATGCCTTTTTCATCCTTGATTTCTTCTTGATTGGTCATGGCATGAGAAAATGGAAGTGTTGGAGGGGAATCAGTCTTTTCTTTGCAATGTTTAGATTCAACCCCTTCCTTACCCTTGGAGATTGACTCATCATCTTTCTCACAAGGTTCAAGAATTGGTTTGTGAATAACCTTACCATTACGAAGAGTGGTGACTGATTTGACTTGATCCATGTGTTGACTTCTAGGACTACTTACATTTGCATTGTATTGCCCCTTGGGATTTTGCTATGGTTGAGATGGAAACTTACCTTTCTCTTGAAAACTGAGAGCAGATGTGAATTTTGCAAGAGTATCTCTAAAATATGTTATGCTTTGAGCAAGTTGAGTGTTGATTGTCTCTTGCTTTTCAATGAATGCATACAAAGTTTCCTCAAAATTTCTTGTAGGAGGAGGAGCATAAAAAGGTGCATATCCATGGGAATTTTAGAAATTATGGTGTGCTTGAAATTGTGGTGGTGAAGTTTGTGCATTGTCACTCTTCCAACTAAAATTTGGGTGATTTCTCCAACCAGGGTTATATGTTTGTGAGTATGGGTTGTGGTTGGCCCTTTGGAAACTATTTAAAGCATGGGCTTGTTCGTGGAGACATTCCTTAAAAGAAGGCAAGGTTCGACAATTATTGGTTGAGTGTTCATTTGTTTCACATATTTGACACACAATGTTTTCAACAGATTTTAATTGACCGCTCTTTTTCTATTCTAGTGCCTCGACTTTTCTAGCTAAATATGCAAACTCGGCTTGAAGGTCATGATCTTCCCTAAGGTTGTACATACCTCCACTAGATGTATGAGGTTGAGTTTTACTCGGTGCCTCATAAGTACTCGTAGTGTCCCAATTTTGAGCATTTTCAGCTAATAAGTCTAAGTACTCCATTGCTTCATCAGGGTCTTTATCTTCAAAAGTTTGATTGCACATCAATTCAACCATTTGTCTATCTCTACGTGTTGACCCTTCATAAAAATGTGAAACCAATTTCCATGTTTCAAAACCATGATGAGGGCAAGTATTTAGC
>NW_011502561.1:17891-18957 GCF_000495115.2 Populus euphratica | reverse complement strand
CTCCGAGATTTTGCTACGGTGTGAATGTGAGCATGGTGCACCAGTGCGTCTGAAGGCTGTGAACAGTTGGATCGCGGATGAACTGATTGTGTAGTTGTGATTGGCTTAATCTGCAAGTTGATCGGACGATCCAGATGGGTTGAGCTTTTTTCCGGTGTGGCGCGGTGTACCGAGTGTTTAGTACACCTGATGATGTAGGGCAACAGGATCGAAGGGAAGATTATTTTAAAGGCTAAGATGAATTTGGGTTTTAATCTGGTGTGATAAAGCCTATTGTATCCTAAAAAATCAAAGGCCCAGATTTAAACACTATTAGATCTAACGGTTAGGATATTTTTGGTATTTTTCAAATTGTTTTAAAAAAAATCAATATCTTACTCGCGTGAAGAAAAAGTAGAAAATAAAATAAACAATATCAAATAATAACACAAATAGTAAGCTATTGGATTCAGATTTCTCTTCTTTTCTTTTTTTTTTCTCCTTCTGGCTTAGTTTCAGGCTATTTATAGCAATGAAGAGGGGACATGGAATCACGGGTTATGCAAAATTTTCAATATACAGCTGTACCGCCTACCATCGGCAAAACTCCTCCGCCTACAAAAATTGTATTATTTTTTTATTATACATAATAATAATATTTATTTATAGGGATAAAATTAAAAACTCAAATCAGTATTAGAAAAAGCTTTTCAACCGCTACAAATTAATTTTAATTACCAAAAAACTCTTTATATGGGTATCAACTCGGTGGACCGGGTTTTTTGACCAAAAATAACAGTTTTGACCAAAAATAGCTTGAAACTCATTTTTTTTTATCTCGGTCAACATGGTGGGACCTATATTGACCCGGTGGACTCGGTTTTGACAAAAAATGATAGTTTTGACCCGAAACGGTCTGAAACTCATTTTTCATCTTGGTCGCCATGGACCCATGACACGACTAAAAGATTGATGTCTTCTCTCAAGTGCAGGAGTTTCGAAGTAATAAATAACCCAGTAAGATCGGGATTGAATCATAGGGAGGTTAACTGTACAAATTATAAACAACAATTATAAACAACAACAA
>NW_011502561.1:8928-17810 GCF_000495115.2 Populus euphratica | reverse complement strand
ACAACAACAACAACAACAACAACAATAATAATAATAATAATAATAATAATAATAATAGTAATAAAGACAGAAAACAAAAAGAGGAAGATGAGAACTTGGAGATGGAATATTAATGTAAGGATTAAACGATGATAATAACAAATGTCAAGGTTAGAGGACCCACTAATGGTATGTCAAACAAGTATAGTATAAACTCTTATTATTCAATTGAAAATCACACACAAAGGAGGTTCCAATCAAATTATATATTGTTAACATGATTACATTAGTCATCTTATTCGATTAATGCTAATACTTGTAAATCTCGTCAAGCATTCATGATTATAACTTATGTTAACAACAAATCAAGTTCCTTTCATAGCTCAGGTGTCGGTTATACCATACATTATGGGCTATGAAAGTGCCAAGCATTTGTTGTACCAAGTGTTATACAACATAAATCAAGATTAGTCATTTAACAAGCAAAGTATTAAAGAGTGAACAAGATAACAAATACTAAACATGTTAGTATCAAACATTAAAGTCCATATTAAGTTTACATTATACTTATTCTTACACCATTAGTGTAACCTTTTCACCTTGACATAACTAACTTAGCTAGACATAATGAAAGAAAGAAAAATAAATAAACAAAATAAGAACATAAATAAGATAAGACTTAACAAAGTAAAGGAAAGGAAATGAAAAGCATCAACTTGATATTAATGAAAGCAAAGCATAAACATTACAAAAAATACAAAGAGAGAAAGCATGAGTATGATCTTGATCTGGAAACCAAGATGTCTAAATGCATGGCAAATGCCTCCTTTTATAGGCCAAAATTAGAAACTATTGATTTGATGACTAATTGATGAGTGGGTGACCAAGTCTTGACTTGATGACAATCCTTATCTTCTCTTGTCTGCCCAAAACGTCATTGATAACGTCAAAATTGGAGCCACTTGAAAACATAAAAGTTGTAAGAAATTGTCTTAGATCTCTTGTGTAAAAAAGTCAGCTCATTTGGACTTCTAGAACTCCAGATATGGGCCAAATACTGAACAGTGCTCGGGCTGGAAGACAGATTCAAGCTTCTTTGTTGTTGCTACAATTTGGACTTGAAAATGACCTTTTTAAATCTTGGGCTCCATATGAAAGTTGTAGGCCTATGTCTTACCTTTCCATCCATATAAAGTAGACCTAAATCTGAGATCTACAACTCCAAATATGACCCAATTACCGCACAATATTCCGGTTTGGATTGCACCGACATCTCTTTTCTAAATTTGGCCATCTCTTTGTCCTTTTAATTTCAGTTCTTAAATTCATCAACCAATCCTTTCATTTATGTGATAAACCTGCATTTAAAATGAACATTTAACATAAATTAAAGGTATCTTATATTATTAGATATATTTTATAAAACATGTTTTAGTTAAGGAGTTATTGATACTTTAAGTGCAAAATGATGATACAAAACCTTGATAAAAATACACTTTTAAGTATCAATCAACTCATTTTGACCCGGTGGACTCGGTTTTGACCCGAAACTCATTTTTCATCCCGGTCGACATGGTGGAACTCGTATTGACCCGATAGACTCGGTTTTGACCCGAAATGGCTCGAAACTCATTTTTTATCCCGGTCAATATGGTGGGACCCATATTAACCTGGTGGACTCGGTTTTGACCAGAAACGGCCCGAAACTCATTTTTCATCTCGGTCGACTTGGTGGGACCCGTATTGACCCAGTTAACTCAATTTTGACCGAAAATGACGGTTTTGACCCAAAATGGCCCGAAACTCATTTTTTATCCTGATCGACATGGTTTAACCCGTATTAATCCAGTGGACTCGATTTTGATCGAAAAATACGGTCGACTCGAGAAAATATATTTTAAACTTTTTATTTATTTATTATTTTTTTTGTTATGAATAATAAAATAAAATAACATTCGAGAGAATCTTAGTGAATCCAAAATTGGCTAACAACACCCGGCAAGACTAGGGTCGAACCACAGGGAGGTTAATTGTATAAATTATAGATAACAATAATACAACAACAATAACAACAATAATAATAATAATAACAATAACAACAAATATCAAGGTTAGAGGATCCACTAATGGTATGTCAAACAAGTATAGTATAAACTCTTATTATTCAATTGTTAACATGATTACATTAGTTATCTTATTCGATTAATGCTAATACTTGTAAATCTCGTCAGGCATTCATGATTATAACTTACTAGTACTTGTAAATCTCGTCAAGCATTCATGATTATAACTTATGTTAACAACAAATCAAGTTCCTTTCATAGCTCAGGTGTCGGTTATACCATATAGTATGAACTATGAAAGTGCCAAGTATTTGTTGTACCAAGTGTTATACAATATAAATCAAGATTAGTCATTTAACAAGCAAAGTATTAAAGAGTGAACAAGATAACAAATACAAAACATGTTAGTATCAAACATTAAAGTCCATATTAAGTTTACATTATACTTATTCTTACACCATTAGTGTAACCTTTTCACTTTGGCATAATAAGCTTAACTAAATAGACATAATGAAAGAAAGAAAAATAAATAAACAAAATAAGAACATAAATAAGATAAGAGTTAACAAAGTAAAGGAAAGAAAATGAAAAGCATAAACTTGATATTAATGAAAGCAAAGCATAAACATTACAAAAAATACAAAGAGAGAAAGCATGAGTATGATCTTGATCTGGAAACCAAGATGCCTAAATTCATGGTAAATTCCTCCTTTTATAGGCTAAAATTGGAAACTATTAATTTGATGACTAATTGATGAGTGGGTGGCCAACTCTTAACTTGGTGACAATCCTTATCTTTTGTTGTCTGCCCAAAATGTCATTGATAACATCAGAATTGGACCCCTTTGAAAACATGAAAGTTGTAGGAAATTATCTAAGCTTTCTAGGACAAACAATAGAGGTCATTTACACTTCTAGAACTCTAGATAGGAGCCAAACGCTGAACAGTGTTTGAGCTACAAGGCAGATTCGAACTTCTTCGTTGTTGTTACAATTTGGATTTGAAAATGACCTTTTTAAATTTTGGGCTCCCATGAAAGTTATAGGTGTATGTCTTACCTTTCTATCCATATAAAGTAGAGTTAAATCCGAGATCTATAGCTCTATATATGATCCAATTACCGAACAATGTTTTAGTTTAGACTACACCAGCATCTCTTTTTCTAAGTTTGACCATCTCTTTGTCCTTTCAATTTTAGTTCTTAAATTCATCAATCAATCCTTTTATTTATGTGATAGGCCTGCATTTAAAATGAACATGTACCATAAATTAAAGGTATCTTATATTATTAAACATGTTATTATAAAACATGCTTTAGTTAAGGAGATATTGATACTTCAAGTGAAAAATGATGATATAAAACTTTTATAAAAATACACTTTTAACTACTAATCACACCCCCCAACCAGCTTATTACTAGTCCCTAGTAATTAAAGCGTTAAAATAGAATTTTTTTTTGTAAATTCCACAAAGCAAGGTATTCGTCATTCAACTTCTATTAATCTATCCAGATAAACAACTCTCATTAAATTTATATATCTACTCAATACCTCTTAAACAAGATATTAATAAATCTCCCTTTTATGCTTAATATATCAACACATAGTTATAAGGCTTTACTTAAAAAAAAACAAAATTTTTATTCTAATGTTTAAGGTTAACTTCCTTGTGTGGAGATTTTTTTTTTCTTTTTTTTTTTTAAAAAAATAGTTATGTATACATATAACTTAAAACACAATGCATCTTTAACCCATGGAACAAGCTTTCGACTAATGACTCCGAAACCGGTTAGTCTTAGGGCATTAGGTGTTGAGACACCCCTATGAGCTTAATAACTCGGGTTGCAAATACTAATACGTAAATAGTGCAATATTTGATTTCCTTAAGCTTTTCTCCTCAACTAATAAACGTTAGGCCAATAGTTCTCAAGTCATTTGACTTTAGGGTATTAGGTGTTAAGACACCCCTTCGAGCTTAATTGCTTAGGTTAGGGAGGCTACGAAACCAAACTTTTCTACATTTTTATTATCATTATTTTTTTTTCTATTTTTTTTGTTTTTTTTTCAAATTATATGCTATCGTTTTCCCTTAGTTGTTACCTTTAAAAAAAGAATATAAATAATATAATAATCCAATGTGCAACCCACAATCATATGTTAAAGTGAGTATGTGAAAATTAAAGTTTAAGAATACACATTAAATGAGTATACGAGCAGAATTAAGTGATAACAATGCGAGAGTTTGTAAACCTGAATATTTTAAGAAGTATTATGATAGACCTTGATAAGAATGGTTATTAAGATGGGTCTCAAGAGTCACTTTAACAAAAGAGCTCATTTACTCTATAATCCTAGTAACAAAAATTTTACACATGCTTTATGAAAAAGAAAACACAATTAATTAATTTTTTTTAATATCAACTACTACCCTCTCACTACAACTAAAATGAGACATTGTCCTCAACATTCTAAGGTAGAAAGATAGAGTATAGAAAACATTATCTGAAACACCGAACACTGACAAACTTGAAACACACTTAAATAAATATAAAACACAACAAAACACAAATATTATGCTATTAATAAAACCAAAAGACACAAGTTTTTACTAACTAAGACTCAAATCATAGTTGTGATTGTGGCTCACATCTTCCCTTGGTTTTACGTTCCAGAATAGCTTAAACGCCCTCTATGGGTCATAAATAAACTTCCCGTCTAGTTTTCTTAAAAATCGGCAAACAGGGTCTTTTTTAGTCAAATTTCCAATACTATATCGAGCATGTTCTTTATGGAATAGTGGCCATAAATCATGAATTGCACAATACACATCCTTACTAAGATGCGTCTCAAGAGTTAATAAAAGATTATCTAAAGACCCCTTACTCAGGCCATCCTTAATGAATAGTACTTTATCTTCTTGGTTGACAAATACCATTTCTAAAGAATGACATTGTGCATTGTAAGTCCATCTAGCACATCGATGACAGACTTTCAGTCGTTTTGCACGATGTTTCTTTGCAAAAGTGCTTTTACCTATTTCAGGCATGTGTGAAATGAAAGAAATGGAAGACTCACTTGATAATCGGACCTTTGCTTTAATTAACCAATGAATTTCTTCAGGAATTTCATGGTTCATTAACAATCTCAATCTTGCACACCTAGCTCGGTAAATTTTTGTAATCGCATTTTAAGGCAAAGTGGGAAAATATTTTTTAAATTTTTCAAGAGTGGTGTCTATTTTTTAAGATGAGAAGTGGAAAAGAGATGCAAAGAGAAGAGAAGGAACAAGGAATTGAACAAATATATACACAGATATTAGTTATCATGGAAAACTAAAAAAACCAACTTAAAAGTCATGGAGTATCGTTATCCATCATTTAACCGGGGTGAGAGTCATGGAAAACTGAAATGACCCCCACATGCTTAAGAATGACAAAGTTTAATGACACTACTTACCTTATTGTCGGGAATGCATCTTTGAAATATTTGATCAGGACAATATTTGAATAAGTTGGGTCATCCCAATAAAAGTTCTTCACTTCGTTCAAAACTTTTCTTTGTCCTGGGTACTCCAATGAGCTGGCAAATCTCTTGAAGCAAGAAAATTGATATTTTTATCATACCAAGGTATTAGACTAAGAGAAAGTAAGGATTCATTAGGCAAGTAATAATCGATTGGTGTGATGTCAAATGTCAAATCTGTTGTCACTCTTGACAAAAGATCCGCATCAATATTTTTTATGCTTTTTTCATCTGTGATTTTTTCCTATGAATAAATCATTTGCAAATCTTCAAATTCATCAATCTTATTTTTATTTAAAGTAGATTCATGTTGATCATAAACTAATTTTTCAATATGATCTACTTCATGTAAATCATTATCATCTACAGGTTGCTTGCAAATGTTGAAAATATTCATCTCCAATGTCATATTTCCAAATGATAGCTTCATCAGTCCATTTCTATAATTAATCAATGCATTAGAAGTGGCAAGAAAGGGACGTCCTAAAATAACAGGAAATGAATTACATGCTTCAACAGGTTGTGTGTTCAAGACAATAAAATTCACAGGATAAATAAATTTATCGACTTGTACTAACACATCTTTAACCATTTCTCTAGGCACTTTTATAGATTTATCGGCAAGTAAGAGAGCTACAGAAGTTGGTTTTAACTCACTTAGATTGAGACTCTGAAAAACTGAATATGGAAGTAAATTCACATTAGCTCTAAGACCAAGTAAGGCTCTTTCAATTTTATGTTCTCCAATAAAGCAAGAACTTGCAGGACAACCAAGGTCTTTATATTTCAAAGCATTATTGTTCTGAAGAATGACATTTACTTATTCGACTAAAAAGGCTTTCTTTTTCACATTCAGTTTTCTCTTTATAGTGCACAAATCTTTCAAAAATTTAACATAGGAAGGAACCTGTTTAATAGCATCTAGCAAAGGTATATTGATCCTTACTTGTTTGAAAGTTTCAAAGATTTCAAAGTTGTGATTGATTTTCCTTTGTTTGATCATGGCATGAGGAAATGGAAGTGCTGGTGGGGAATCAGTCTTTTCTTTGCAAATTTCAGATTCAACCCCTTCCTTAATGACACGATCAAAGAGTTGATGTCTTATCCCAAGTGCAGGAGTGTCAAAGTAAAATAACCCGGTAAGACCGGGGTCGAACCACAGGGAGGTGAATTATATAAATTACAAATAAAGAAAAAGATTTAAAGAGAATAATAACAGAAAAGGAGTTGAAGAAAGTTTTGGGATGTGATATTGATGTAAGGATTAAACAATAACAAAACATATGTCAAGGTTATAGGATTCACTAATGGTATTT
Organism: Populus euphratica; assembly: GCF_000495115.2. Taxonomy (NCBI): domain Eukaryota; kingdom Viridiplantae; phylum Streptophyta; class Magnoliopsida; order Malpighiales; family Salicaceae; genus Populus; species Populus euphratica. The sequence continues at coordinate 10,930 of NW_011502561.1, read as the reverse complement.
CAAATAAATATAATATAAACTCTTTTTATTACTCAACTAGAAACCACACACAAAGGAGGTTCTAATCGGATGATTTCTCGTTATTAGCTCATTATAAATTACTAACATGATCATATTAATTATCTTATATAAGTAATACCATACTTATAAATATCATCAAGCATTCATGTTGCTAGTTTATGTTAACAACAAATCAAGTTTCTATCATAATAACGATTTCGGCCGAAAACTATGAAAGATCAAGCATTTGATGTACCAAATATTATACAACACAAATCTAAATTAAACATTTAATAAGCAAGGTATTAAGAATTAGTAAGATAAAAAGATAAAACATGTTAATAACAATCTTTCTTGGATATAAACATTTAAAGCTCATGTTGAGTTTATATTATACCTATTCTAACACCATTAGAGAAACCTTTTCACCTTGACATAATTAACTTAGCTAAACATTAAGAAGGAGAAAAACACAAATAAACAATATAAGAACATAAACATAATATAAGCTAACTAAGTATAGGAAAGGAAATGAAAGAGCATAAACAAGAGATTACTATAGCATAAAAGAAAACTTGAACATTACAAAGATGTAGAGAGAAAGCAAGAAGATAACTTTGATCTGAAAATTAATATGACTAAATACATGGACAATGCCTCCTTTTATAGGCTAAGTTTCATAACTATTGATTGATTGAAGAATTGGTGGGCATCCATTGATTTGGTGGCTGGTTTTTGACATTAATGGCTGCTGGTTTTTTGATATTGTGGGCTGATTTTTGATATTGTTGGCTGGCCAAAACGTCATTGCTCACATCAGAATTATAGCCAACTGAATTGTGGAATCTGTGGGCAATTGTCTCAGCTTTCCATAAAAAAAAACCAGAGCTCATTTGGACTTCTAGAACTCAAGATATGAGCCAAAAACCGAATAGTGCTTGAGCTGCAGGACAGCTTCCGACGTCTTCGTTGTTGCTAAGATTTGGGCTTGAAAACGGCAGAACTAAGTCTTTGACTTCATATGAAAGTTGTAGGTCTATGTCTTACCTTTCCATCGATATAAAATGGACCTAAATCTGATATCTACAGCTCCAGATATGATCAAATTACTGAATGGTGTTCGAGTTTGGAATGCACCAGCAACACTTTGCTAAGTTTGGCCTTCTTTTTATCCTTTCAATTTCAATCCTTAAACTCATCAATCAATCCTTTTATTTATGTGATAGACCTGCATTTAGGATGAACATTTACCATGAATTAAAGGTATATTATATTTTTAGACTTGCTAATATAAAACATGCTTTTGTTAGGGAATTTAATGATACTTTAGGTGCAATATGATGACATAAATCCTTAATGAGAATGCACTTTTAAGTACTAATCACACCCCCCAACCAGCTTATTACTAGTCCCTAGTAATCAAAGCATTAAAATAGAAAAATAATTTGCAAATACCACAAAGCAAGGCATTCATCATTTAACTTCTATTAATCTATCCAGATAAACAAACTCTCATTAAATTTATATATCTGCTTAATACCTCTTAAACAAGGTATTAGTAAACCTTCTTTCGGTGCTCAATAAATCAAGACATAGCTATGGAGCTTTTCATGGAAGAAAACAAAATTTTTTATTCTAATGTTTAAAGTTAACTTCCTTGGGTTGGGATTGTTATCTTCTTTATCTTTAAAATATTCCATGTTTTGAGTAAGTTGAGTATTGATTATCTTTTGCTTTTCAATGAATGAATACATGTAATATTTCCTCAAGATTTCTTCTAGAAGGTGGAGCATAAGGAGGTCCATATCTATGAGAATTTTGTAAATTATGGTGTGCTTGAAACGGTGGTTGTGAAGTTTGTACATTGTTATTATCACTCTTCCAATTGAAATTTGGGTAATTTCTCCAACCAGGGTTGTATGTTTGCGAGTAGTGGTTATAATTCGGCCTTTGGAAACTGTTTAAAGCATGAGCTTGTTCATAGAGACATTCCTTAAAATAA
>NW_011502561.1:0-8829 GCF_000495115.2 Populus euphratica | reverse complement strand
AGTGTTCATTGGTTTCACATATTTGACACATAATGTTTTCAACAGATTTTAATTGACTCTTTTTCAATTCTAGTACCTCAACGTTTCTAGCTAATGATGCAAACTTGGCTTGGAGGTTATGATCCTCCCTAACAGACCTCCACTAGATGTATAAGGTTGAGTTTTACTCGGTGCCTTATATGTACCTATGGTATCCTAATTTTAAGCATTTTCAGCTAACAAGTCTAAGTACTTTATTGCTTCATCAGGGTTTTTATCTTTAAAAGTTCCATTGCACATCAATTCAACCATTTGCCTATCTTTAGGCATTAACCCCTATAAAAATATGAAACTAATCTCCATGTTTCAAAACCATGATGAGTGCATGTATTAAGCAAGTCTCGATACCTATCCCAATATTGGTAAAATGTTTCTCCTAGTTTTTGAGTGAAAGTGGTGAATTATTTTTTGAAAAAGTTTGTTATGTGAGATGGGAAAAAATTCTTTAAAAACTGTTGATTTGATGACTAATTGATGAGTGGGTGACCAATTCTTGACTTAGTGACAATCCTTATTTTATCTTGTTTTCCCAAAATATCATTAATAATGTTAAAATTAGAACCACTTGAAAACATGAAAGTTGTAAGAAATTGTCTCATATTTCTAGAAAAAAAAATAAAGGTCATTTGGAATTCTAGAACTTCAGATATAGGTCAAACACTAAACAGTATTCAGGCTATAGGACAGGTTCAGACTTCTTCCTTGTTGCTATAATTCGGACTTGAAAATGGGCTTATTAAATCTTGAGCTCCATATGAAAGTTGTAGGCCTATGTCTTACCTTTCCATCCATATAAAGTAGGCCTAAATCCAAGATCTACAGCTCAAGATATGACTCAATTACCTAACGGTATTTCGATTTGGATTACACCGATATCTCATCTCTAAGTTTGGTCATCTCTTTGTCCTTTCAATTTCAGTTCCTAAACTCATCAATCAATCCTTTCATTTATGTGATAAGCCTATATTTAAAATGAATATTTACCATAAATTAAAGGTATCTTATAATATTAGATATTAAAACATGTTTTAATTAAGAAGTTATTAATACTTCAAGTTCAAAATAATGATATAAAACCTTGATAAAAATGCATTTTTAAGTACTAATCATAAGTGTTTCCCACTCCCTCCCCAACTTATTTAATTTATTATCACTATAGCAAGCGTGCGTGAACAGTACACACACGCTTGCAAAGGACCAACTGGTCGGGTTACTGGTTTGAACTAGTAACCTGGACGGGTAGGATTGGCTAGATTCAGCCTAGCCCATACGATTAGGCTATATCCAACCCAATGCAAGAAAGAAAAAAAAGAGTGGGTCAGGTCTAGGCCTTAGGCCCAGTCGGCCCAAATTGTGTTTGCAATGGGTGTTTTTGGAAAAACACATCCTTATATCTTTTCCATGTATTTTACTCCCCTTTTATTTTGATATCTAGTCAAATAAGCCCCTTTTCCATATCAAAAAATTCCATAAATATTTAGGAATCTTTGATGATTTATTTATGGGGGGTACCTTGTTTTAGTTTTATTTTTTTGCGTCTTGTTTTTTTCTACTTTATGTTCAATCTGTGGACCATTACTGTTAAATGCAAATTTGTTGGAGCAATCCTTTTTTTCATTCTTTTATAAAAATAGTAATAATAAAAAGGGTAAACAAAAACAAAAAGGCATAGAAAAAGTATTTCTTCTCCATTAAAAATTCAAATTTTTACAAATTTATTCACTAGTTCAGCTAGCACCTGACCAAGATGATTTGCTGATTCTAAAAATTCCTTTTTTTCCCAAGACTAGATCCACCGAAAACACAAATACTTTTTGTCATAACCCAATTTTGACCTTATTTTTTATTATTGTTTTATTTTAAAAAAATAATGAAAAACAAGTAAAAATAAAATAAATGAAGAGTGAATTAAAATTTGGATTAAGGGCAACATGATTGGAAGTTTAAGGATTTAATTAAACTCTTGACTAGTTTAATTAATTAAATCAAGGGCTTAATTAGAGAATTAATAAGTTTGCAGACTTAATTAAACTTTGATTTAATAAATTAAGTAATTCAGGGATTTAATTGAAATTAATCCAAAGGAAAAAATTAAATTTATTGATTAAGGGACCCAATCGATACATTTCAAAACATTAGGGACCAAGATGAAAAATAGCCTCAAGGATGCAAACGGCGTCGTTGGAAGCTTTGTTCTTCATCCCTTCCGTTTCGCATGCAGAAACTGATTCAACAGGAAATCTGCAACAAATTGTGGACCACGATCCCGTTCGTGGGGTAATGGTTGTTGAGGCTCTCTGGCCTTTTAAAAGACAGTGAGTAGCAGGGCAGAGAACCAGAGGGGATAAAAAAAACAGAGCAAACATGAGAGACGAGGAGACGCCAACTTTGCCTTCATCTTTAGATTAAAAAAAAAAAGGGGGCAGAATTGAGAGGGAGAAACACAAGCACAAGAACATCGAATAAAGTAGAAACCCAGGCAGTGAGAACCAAAAAAAACTGAGAGGCAGAGCACGAACCGAAACAGAGGAGGCCAGGAACCAGAGAAGAAAATAAGGGGGAATTGGGCCGAAAATCAGAGGAAGAAATAGAATCAGGAGGGGAATTTTTGATGAACAGGACAAGAACAGAGGACGTGCGGAAGACGAGGAACGCACGGTGAAAAAACAAAAAAACACAGAGCAAATACCCAGACCTAAATTTGAAAGGAGAAGCCAGCACTGTCCTTTGTTCTTCATCACAAGGACTGAGAAAGCAGGGGAAAAGAAAAAAAAAAAGAAAACGAACAGCAGACAGAGAAGGAGAGAAAGGCAAAGGAGAGCCTCAGATCAGCCCTGCCATTGTCTTCGTCCCTGCAGAAAAAGAACAACAAAGAACCAAAGACTATTGACAACCGGCATCACCATTGTCTACTTGCCTTCATCTCAAAACCAGAGGGGACAGAACCCAATCAAAGAAAGAAGCAGAAGGAAAGAAAACAAGTAGAGGAAAGTCAAAGAGACCATTGCTACTGCCTTCGGCGTTGCTAATACCTTCGGCGTTTCCAGAACCAGGAGAGAAAGCAAAAGGAAAACGCCAACAAAGTGAGCACAGGAGGAAGATAAAGGGAAGCAATAGGTGAAAATCCATCAGCACTGCGAGCGTCTTCGGCCTCCAGCACAACAGGTAAGCTAGCTTTCCCTTCTTGCGTTTTGTTCATTTAGGTGACAGTGGCACTGTGCAAGTGAATTTTAATTCACTTGCACAGCGCTGCAACACGCGTGTTAGCACACGCGTGATGCTCAGCCCAGCCGGGTCACTGGCTTGGGCCAGTGACCGGGCCGGGCTGGCTGGGTCAAACCCAGCCTAAAAAGAGAATATATGCTGAGCTGGGCCTAGCCCAAAAAAATAAAAAAAATAGAAAGTAGAAAAATAAAATATAAAAAGTACATAAAAAATATGCATGCAAAAATAAAATAAAATCAAGTAAATTTATTGATTTATTCACTGACGCCAGAGTCAGGAATAAAATAATGATGTAAAATTATTTTATTTTATTATATTTTACTTTTATTTAGTTACATAAAAAATATGTATGTATAAATAAAAATAATGTAAATTTATTGGTTTATTCACTGACGCCAGAGTCAGGAATAAAAATACTAGTTCAAATTTATATTATTTTTTATTCTTTGTATTTTATTTTATTTAGCTAGAAAAATAAAAAAAATATGTGCATGTGTAAAAAATAAATTTATTTGATTTGTTTATTCACTGGCGCCAGAGTCAGGAATAAAAAATATTGATTTAGATTTATTTTTTTTCTATAGCTGCGTAATATTTACCAACGCCAGAGTTGGAAATATCCGTAGTTAAATATTCCCTAACGCTAGAGTCAGGAATATTATAAGCAAATTATCATACCACAAACTAATAAACATATAGCAATTTAAGACGAAACTAGCAATGTAGCCTGCCTCAGACAGGACGTTTAAGGGGTGATAATATCTTCTCTTTTACGTAACCAGTCCCGAACCATAGAATCTCTGTTGACCAGTTAGGGTTCCTAGTGACCATAATACTAGGTGGCGACTCCTTAAACAAGACCATTCCCCCATCAAAGAATAGGATGCCAGAAATCCATTCTTTCCATTCCATGAATTAATTTTTTTAAGGCCGCCGCGATGTCGGGTGCGACAGAATGGCGACTCCACTGGGGACTTTAGGACTAAGCTTTGCTATTTGTCTTTTTTATTGCTAAACACTTTTTGTCGTACCGTTTTTTGCTCTTTTTTTTTTTATTTGTTTTAACATGTATAGTTATTCATGTTTATCATGCATATATATTGGATACGGATCTAAGGTCTTCACACATCACTTATCTCATTTTTACATGTGGTATCAACTTTAAGATAAGTGGAGGAGTAACGGCACCCCAATGGCTTTAGCCTGGGTAAAGCTCGTGAAACTATCCAACTCTCGCATGATTGTTTGCTCGATAGTGGTTGATATGCCGAACTGATATTATTCAGGGCCTCTATCTTCATACTGCTTGTAAACCTCATATCAACCTTTTGAGGGCGATCACTGAGCATGCGAAAGACCTTTGAGACTAGATAGCAAAATTAACCTAAAACATTTAATGATTAGAACTTATCCTTTAGGTTGATCCCTGCATAACTTTACTGAGATAAAGCTTAAACGTGTAAGCATCATTATTACAAGGCTTTTGGGTGACATAATGACTACTATTCCTAAGACAACAATTATTGAGTATGGACTCAAGTTTGAATTCTTACAAATGACCGAGGGAGACTGCTTTAGACTGGATGTCGGTGAGATACCGTTACTCAAAGATATTAGATGTTTAGTGAAAGACACCAAGAATGTGACTGAAAGCTCAGATGACCAAAAGCTAAACAGATCTCCTCTCGACATTGCAATGAATATCGAATTCAAATCTGACCACACATTTAAAGAATAACGATCATTATGTCACCCTCCAAAAGGCAAATTCATATCCAATATGTTGTATTCATCTTCATGCATGTTTGAACATACAATTATGACCTGTCATAATATTGCACTCCAGGTGAAATATAGGTCCCCCATCGAAACACGCTTATAACACTTGATTGTGAAAAAAAAAATGGAAAACGAAGAAAAAGCCTAGTTGGAAGCCCAACACCGAAAAGAGACGGAAAGTCTTAGAGAAGAAGTCACAAAGCTTACTAGCCTACTTGAATAGGCCTTAAGATCTAAACCAAAAGAAGCAAAATCTACAACTCAGCCTAAACCTATGCTCGGAAATCCACAGAATCTAGGGGCAATTGAGGTGTCTCAATAGGCTATGTATTTCCAATTTGCTCAACTAGCATATCCCATTAGAATGTCATCTACCATTGACCTTACAATAAAGGAATCTCAAAAGAACGAGATAGTAAAATAAGATGGCCTGGATAAATGGGTTGCCTTGGAACAAAGGCTGAGGCCATTTGAGGGAACTAGCCTACATGACCACATAAAAGTTGCTGAGATGTGTTTGGTACCTAACGCAGTCATTCCTAGGAAGTTTAGGGTGCCAGAATTCATCAAATATATATGAACTCAATGCCTTGTAACTCATCTCAAGGCATACTGCAATAAAATAGATGAAGTAGGCTATAACGAGAAACGGTTGATTCACTTCTTTTAAGACAATTTGAGTGACATTGCCCTCACTTGGTATATGCGGTTGGATAATACTAAGGTTAAAAGATGGAAGGATTTAGTTGATGCCTTTATGAGGCAATATAAGTTCAATATAGACGTGGACCCTAATCGGTTAAGCTTGCAAGCTATGGAGAAAGACAACAAGGAGTCCATAAGGGAATACGCCCGAAGATGGAGGGAGGTGGCTGTACAAGTTAACCCTCTTATGTTGGAAAAAGAGATGATTAGTTTATTTTCCAACAACTTTAAAGCTCTGTACTTTGAATACTTGGTTAGAAGCTTTGCACAACATTTCACTGACCTGGTTGTTATAGCTGAGAGGATTAAACAAGCCATTGGGTTTGGTAAGATTGCTAACCTGAGTGAGAAGAACAGTTTCACTGAAGGTGGTTGCCAAGACACTTATCATTCCTATAGTTAATTGCCTCACATCGACTCCTAGAAATCAACTATATTCAACATAAAGCTATGGTGATATTAGGTCAAGAATGATCTACAAATGACTTCAATTGACTGTTGAAAAGATGCCCTTGTCAAGGAGAATGAACAATTGAAAAATTCTAGAAATTCCAATCAATGATCACTAAATGTTTAGCCCCTTTATGTGTTATCATGTCAGTGTTCATAGCCCAAGATGTTGGCATAAGTTCATTATTGTTAAACTTCTTTTCTAAAATTTCAATGAAATAATAAATTTGTCATTCAATCATGTTCACAACCAAGCATTATTCCTTTTCTTGAGAGAGTTTCTTATAAGAACTCACAAATACACTTTGGAAGCCTTGCATGATCTCATAAACGCAGTTCATCTCTTTTACCAAAATCAGTTTCCTTATTGGAGTTTTGAAAATTTGATCTGGCATTTTGATTTCAAAAATAATTTGATGTTTATTCAAAAATGATATTTTTTTTGACATTCTGCTTGTAGAATGACAAGTGAATGAAGCAACTCCATCATTAAGGTGACTAAATTATAAACCAAAGAAAAAAGAAATGAATAAACACCTTTACCCCATTACTCTTGAATCATGTGTTTTTTTTTAAATGTATGAATAATGGTATGTAGTGACTTGTTGCTCATAACTCATGAAATGCATCTTTGCAAAGAATAAACCATCATACTATACGAGGTCAAATTTTATTGATCATAGCTGCTTGCGCTTGAAATGAGGAAAGGCCATCTTTGTTATTTCCTTTCACGTTCTAAAATAAATACATCCCTTGCAAACCCTTTTTGAGCCTGAACAATTTTTTTTTTCATAGAAAAAAATCCTGACTAGGATCCAAAGAATACTTTTTCATAAGATTCATGACATCAAGAATAAACTATTCATTATTATTCATGCTGATAAAAATTAAATGTGAAAAAAGAGATAAATTCTTCTCATACAAACCCTCGAGCTTTTTCTCGAGCCCTCCACTCTGAAAACCTATAAAAGCAAAAGGTCATAATATCAAAAGTCAAAAAAAGCTCAAGAAACTCAAATGCTAGGGGGCATGCCCAAATCACAAGAAAAAGTGATAACTAAGATAAAGTGAGTATGCTCTATAAGCAGAGCAATGAAAAAAAAAGCAGCAAATCAAAGAAGAGCGGCAAAAGAAAATATGAATGACATCAATAGTCAAACTGTTAATAGTGATTCTCAGTCTTTGAAGCCCTGAAACACTCTCTAAGCCTTGTGAATCCTTTTCTTTCATAGCCAAAAACCACAGCCTACGTTACGTGCCTATAGAAGTCCTTTCTAATCAAGCAAGCAAGCAACCTAGAATAATAAACAATGCTCTCAAAATGCAAAGAATACTTTTTCATAAGATTCATGACATCAAGAATAAACTACTCATTATTATTCATGCTGATAAAAATTAAATGTGAAAAAAGAGATAAATTCTTCTCATACAAAACCTCGAGCTTTTTCTCGAGCCCTCCACTCTGAAAACCTATAAAAGCAAAAGGTCATAATATCATGACATATTTTCACCGAAGACCTCATTGCCAAACACAAGAACAAATAATCTCTTTTCCAAGAAAGAAAAATAACCAAGGAGTTGCAAGATTTCAAAAGCAAATTGTTTTAGACTCACATCGAAATAATTTTTTGTTTTCAAAATGCAAGATCAAGATTTCAAGATTCATTCTAGACCCATATTCCTTCACCAAACAGAAAAAGGATAGAAATGAGAGAATGACCTCTTAGAACCATTATTTGTCCAAATCACTAAGAGAGCACACTTAGAGGCAATAACCAATACAAGGGGGCAACATTGTGTTTAAAAGGAAAAATTCTAGAAAAGGAGATGGTAATTTCCTTTAACCAGACAAGGGGGCATTTTGGTTTATAAAAGACAGCTCGATCCTTTCAACAAGTGACACCGAATGTTTCTAGCAGTAAAACGAGGAGTAATGAGTGCTCCTCTCAAATTACTTGACGAATCATAAAATCTTTAGCAAGCAAGTGGGTCATGATGGGTACCATAAATACTGAGTTATGCAAATAAATTTGGAAATAGACTTACAAGGGCCAACTCGAGTGGGCTAGAAAGCTAAACGACAAAGATGACTCAAATCAGATAGCAAGATCTCACCAACCAAGCAACGAGAAGATTAAGAAGAAATGGGGGCCTATATTTCAAATCAGGTAAAAATGCATGCATATCATTTAAACTTTGAGACATTGGACAATGAGAGTTGTAAATTTTTATTAGAGAAAATTCTAACAGAATCCATCAAGCGAAAGACCAACCTGAAACGGCAAACATTGAAATTGCTTTTGAAAAATTTTCACTTTTGAGAATTTTTCAACCTGGCCAGCCCGCCAATGAGAATTAGGCCACCTGAAAAATCTCTCTATTTTTCCACTACCTTTCAGTTTCCACTATTGAGGTAGTGCAGTTCCTATCCTACCTCCATTTGAGCGCGCCTTCGAGCCCTCATCTTATCTCCATTCGAGAGCATCTTCGAGCCCTCATCTTATTTCTTTTCGAGCGAGCCTTTAAGCCCTCGACCATCAAAGGTGGTGCATTTTCTATCCTACCTCCATTCGAGCGCGCCTTTGAGCCCTTGACCATCAAAGGTAGTGCATTTTCTATCATACCTCCATT
>NW_011502552.1:571-19114 GCF_000495115.2 Populus euphratica | reverse complement strand
TAGTTTAGAAAACTATCAATCCTAATAAAAAAAAACATTATGGCCATAAATATGTTTTATTATTCACCATCATAGTATAATTTTTTTTCCTTCTCATGAAAACCCAATGATTTTGATATTGGAGATATTTTGTTTTTATAATTTATTTATTATTATCAAATTGATCAGGGATAGAATTATCATTTTGTTTTTTAAAAAACACAATAAAATAAGTTAATTATTTTTAAAATTAAAATCATTAAAATTGGTATTTAGAAGTTTTTTAGTTTTTTCAATTATTTAAAAGAGTAAAATAATTTAATTATCCTTAAAAAATTAAAACTTGTTTCCATTTTTTTATCTATCCAACCTACTATTTTTTTTTTTGTTATTACCATGTTAAATAAAATAATCTGATTTTTTAATAAATATAAAATATTAATAAAATAAAAAAATAGTTGGCACATGACATACAAATGTAACCTTCTAAATGCATATGGTGTCTCTTGACGGTCAAAAACATCTTACTATCATTTGAGTGAAATCATTACAGTGTCTTTTTGAAAGTGTGGTGGCGATGGTTAGGGAAATTGTTGCTGACATATCTTTTTTTTTTTATATTCTTGAAATTTATAATGGTCATTTAAAATTTCAGTGTTGTTCTCTTATTTATTAATATTTTTTTTATTTTTTTATTGACCCTTTTGTACTATTTTATTTGTTTTTAACTTCATTTTTCAATGAAAATGTATGATATGTATTTTTTTTCAATTGATCCTCATTCTTTTTATTTTTTGGTCTTATTGTTAAAGTAATTTTTCTTTTCAATTTCACCCTTCTATCTAAATTTCATCCATATATTTATTTTTTATTTCAATTTTGGTCCTTGTTTTTTAATTGTTATTTTTTTTGTATATTTGTTTTTTACTAATTTTGTCTTTCAATATTTTATTGGTTAGAGATTGAGCTTTATGTTTTATTCATATATGATATTTTTAATTTAATGACCTTGATCACAAGTTTAAAACTATAATGTGGATTAACATCTTTTGTTTGGCTTTTTTTTTTATTTCATTACTTGAGATTGTTTTTCTTGATTTTCTTTGATTTTTTTTCTATTAGGTTATTCCGATTTAAGCCACATGTTTAACATATTAACTTGAATTGATTTGTCATTTATTATCCAGGTTATATACCTGTAATACTAACATGGGTTGACTTGAATATATTTTTTTTTATCATTTTTTACACAATTTGTTCATTCCATATTTAATTGGCCGAAAATTCTCCTTTTGATTTTTTTTAGTTATCATGATTTTTTTATAAAGAATTTGGATCATTTAGTTGCTTTTTTTCTTTTTTATCTTTTAATTAAAATAAAACTAATTTATTTGATCTTGTTAGGTCTCTAATTTAAATTGTAGATTTTTTTTCCTCTTTTAAAAGGCACTTATAATATCTAAAAATCATATATATATATATTTTTTTTTAAAATAGCTCCTTAGAATAACGCGGACATATATCTAAATAAATTCTATTATCACATTGTACCAAAAATATCTTGCCTATGCCTAAGATAAAAGCGAAGTACATAAACCTATAGTATGATCATTCATTTATATATATATATAAATTTGATATGGTTCATCTAGATATAATAGCTTTCAAATATGGAAATACCATCATTATAATGGAATTAGACTAGAGCCTTTGTTGGTAGGATTACCTAATATATGCTAACTAGTGGAATATGACATTTGCGATTGCGACACATCAATTGAAACAAATTTGCGCACACAAAATATTGCATCTAATTCTTCTAGAGAAATTGACCTACAATAATACATAATTATTATATCATAAAAATGAAAATGACAAAAGAGAGAGAGGATTTTCATATACAGAAAAGGAAAAGGAAATTGACCTGCAATACATAATAATAATAATTATTATTATTAGAAAAAAAAGGAGATATTTTATAGCATTTTCAAGAAGCCAATTTAAATATAAAACGTCATCTTAAATAAGTATTTTCTTACCACATAAACATGCGTGTCAACCTATTTTTTTTACCCTCTGAATATTTTAAGATCTTATAATAGGTGAGATTTACCAATTATGAATAATTATAAAATATACCAATTAAGATAAAGCAAGTTATGAATAATTTTTTTTTTTAATTTTAAAGAAGGATAAAGCAAGTTATGAATGATTATAAAATATACCAATTAAGGAAGGAAGGCTTTTCACTGGACCCCTACCACCCACATGCATTGTAGACGTCGTCGTAGGGGTGTTTAATGTCATAAGTTCACTTTGATTCTTGGAGTTTTTTCAATTTAGTTCCTAGAGTTTTATATTTTTATATTATAGCCCTCAAACTTTATTTGTATCAAGTTTAAGTCCATGGGTTATGAGAGATGAAACAAAAAGTCATAGAAAAATTTAGAGGAGAAAGAATTCATCAACCATGCCACCAAAAAAGAAAAAAAGAAGAAAAAAGGAGATCAAGACCCATAATTTAGAAACCCACAATTTAGGTTTTAGGATGTTTATAAAAGCATTTTCTAGTAAAAAGAGTTGAAAATTAACCTTTATATGTCAAAAAACTCAACCTTGAGTTTTTGACAGATGATTGGAAAATTATTACAACGAATGATACACTATCTACCATAACTTTTAATATTTAGCTAAAAATAAAAATATTAAATGTGAGCGTAATCCAAGCCCATATTGCATAGTCATTGCATGCATTTAAACCTGACCTCTTAGGCCTACAAATTTATTTTTTTAGAATTTTAAATAAATTCTTATTTAAATTAATAATTATAGTGCTATTTAAAAAATATATCCGCTTATGCCATACTTTATAAGATTAAAGCTTTTAATGTTATATTTGTAATAATTATATATGAACCTAATATATATTAAATTTAAAAAAATAAAATAAAAATTGCACATGAATATTGAACGAGAATAAAATTATTTTTATTGTTGTTTTTGTATGATTTTAATGGATTAATTATACTTGATTTTTTTATACATTAAATGATTTTTATAAAGATATTGGTTTTTATTTATTTTTGTGTTTGGAACTTGCTTTTTAGATCCCAGGAAGTTTTTGTGCAAATAAACATTCTAATAATTAAAAAAAAGAATTTTAATGAAAAAATATAAATTAATAATGAGATGGGAGTTTTGCCACCATGAAATAAATTTCTTCACCCCTTAATTTAAATTTTTGATATTTTTATGAATATTTATTTTAAATAACTTGAATTTTTATTAAAAAATGATGTTGTTAATAAAAGAAATTAATTTCATCAAAACAAAAAATGCATAAATAAAAAAAGAGATTTCAATTTGAGAAACACATTTTCTCCTCCAAAATTTAAAAACTTCAAATACCTGAATTTAGAGAATTATTATCACTTGAATATTATATTTTTTTTCATTTCTTTCCTATGTAATCTCCTCCAAATTTGCACCCATTCTTTTTTTTTTCCTTTTTAGGTTTGAAAAAAATTAAATTTAAAGAATAACTCAAAAATAAATTATGATAGTTGCACTGAATCAAATATAATATTTAACCACAGTCTTTCCTTTAACTTATACTTTAGTAGTTGTTTAATGATTGTTGAATATGTTCTCTTTTGGACTGTAGACTTTGGAGCAACCAACAACATAAAAAGGGATCAAACAACCTTTATGAAATTTTATCGAATTTCAAAGGAAAATAGATACATACACATGAGAAATAATGCTTCCGCTGTTATGCCTAGGATCAATACCTGCAAACTGGATTAACAAGGGGGTGTCATAAACTTTATCTTTATGATTTACTCTACGCTCCAGAAGTTTGATGAATTCTTGTGCTTGTTCTTGCTTTGCTATAATTGAGGTTTAATATTGTGTTTGTTGGTTGTTGATAATATTTTTTATGGTTCTAGTTTTGTATTAAATATTTTTATGGTGTTAAACACCGTTAATGTATTTGTTAATGATGATGCTTCAATTTATGTGATTCAAAATTCCAACACTACTAATAATAGTGATATCATAACTTGGCATGCTAGATTATGACACATTGGGCAAGATCAATTACATAAATTGTCAAGAGCTGATATTTTATGATCACTTACCAAAAAGAGATTGCTTATTAATAAGTATTGCCTTACTAGAAAAGCAACTAGATTATCATTTGACAAAGCTAAAAGAGCCAATAGTCCATTAAAGCTTATTCATTCAGACATTTATAACCCAATAAATGTGAGGGCAAGACATAAAGGAAATTATTTCATCATATTTATAAATGATTTTACATAATTTGGTCATGTTTATTCGATCTTATATAAGTTTAAAGAATTGGATTGCTTCATTCAATATATCAATCTGGTGGAGAATAAACTAAGCATCAAGATCAAAGCCTTAAGAACTAATCAAGGACATGAATACCTATTTGAACAATTTAAAAATTTTTATGATGAAAAAGGTATAGCTAGACAACTAACTATACCTTATACTCTACAATAAAATGGTGTACCAGAAAGGAGAAATAAGACCTTATTTGATATGGATCACGCATGCTAACTTACTAATTTTCTTTTGGGGAGATACATTGTTAACTGCTGCCTACATACTTAATCATGTGTCTTTTAAATTTGTCTCATCCACCCCGTATGAATTATGAAACAATGATAAACCTAATCTATGTTGTTTGCATCCAGGAGGATGTGCAACTTATATTCACAATAATTCTCATGAATATGGAAAACTTAGCCTTAAAGGGAGGAAGTGTAAGCTTATAAGATATTCTAAACATTTCAAAGGATTTGTATTTATTGGTTAAAAAGGTGATAGAAGAGTGACGGATATTGAATCACATGAAGTTGTATTCTTAGAAAAGAATTTTTCAATGATAGGTAAGGTTAATAAAGATTTTGAATTATATGAAATGAAAAATCTAGATACAAGAACTTACCTCCCCGGCAACGGCGCCAAAAACTTGACACGACGAAAAGATTGATGTCTTCTCCCAAGTGCAGGAGTGTCGAAGTAATAAATAACCCGGCAAGACCGGGGTCGAACCACAGGGAGGTTAATTGTACAAATTATAAACAACAATTATAAAACAACAATAACAACAACAACAACAACAACAACAATAATAATAATAATAATAATAATAATAATAATAATAATAATAATAGTAGTAGTAGTACTAATAATAATAATAATAATAATAATAATAATAATAATAATAAAGAAAGAGAAGAAGAAGAAGATGATGATGATGAGAACTTGGAGATCAAATATTAATGTAAGGATTAAGCAATAATAATAACAAATGTCAAGGTTAGAGGTTCCACTAATGGTATATCAAACAAGTATAGTATAAACTCTTATTATTGAATTGGAAACCACACACAAAGGAGGTTCCAATCAGATTACATATTGTTAACATGATTACATTAGTCATCTTATTCAATTAATGCTAATACTTGTAAATCTCGTCAAGCATTCATGATTATAACTTATGTTAACAACAAATCAAGTTCCTTTCATAGCTCAGGTGTCGGTTATACCATACATTATGGGCTATGAAAGTGCCAAGCATTTGTTGTACCAAGTGTTATACAACATAAATCAAGATTAGTCATTTAACAAGCAAAGTATTAAAGAGTGAACAAGATAACAAATATAAAACATGTTAGTATCAAACATTAAAGTCCATATTAACTTTACATTATACTTATTCTTACACCATTAGTGTAACCTTTTCACCTTGACATAATTAACTTAGCTAGACATAATGAAAGAAAGCAAAATAGATAAACAAAATAAGAATATAAAAGTTAACTAAGTAAAGGAAAGGAAATGAAAGGCATAAACTTAATATTAATGAAAGCAAAGCATAAACATTACAAAAAATACAAAGAGAGAAAGGAAGAGCATGATCTTGATCTGGAAACCAAGATGCCTAAATGCATGGCAAATGCCTCCTTTTATAGGCCAAAATTGGGAACTATTGATTTGATGACTAATTGATAAGTGGGTGGCCAACTTTTGACTTGGTGACAATCCTTATCTTCTCTTGTCTGCCCAAAACGTCATTGATAACGTCAAAACGGGAGCCAGTTGCAAACATGAAAGTTGTAGGCAATTGTCTCAGCTTTCTTGTGTAAAAACTTCAGCTCATTTGGACTTCTAGAACTCCAGATATGGCCAAAATACCGAACAGTGCTCGGGCTGGAAGACAGATTCGGGCTTCTTTGTTGTTGCTACAATTTGGACTTGATAATGGCCTTTTTAGATCTTGGGCTCCATATGAAAGTTGTAAGCCTATGTCTTACCTTTCCATCCATATAAATTGGACCTAAATCTGAGATCTGTAGCTCCAGATATGACCCAATTACCGAACAATATTCCGGTTTGGATTGCACCGACATCTCTTTTCTAAGTTTGGCCATCTCTTTATCCTTGCAATTTAAGTTCTTCAAGTCATCAATCAATCCTTTCATTTATGTGATAGGCCTGCATTAAAAATAGATATTTACCACAAATTATAGGTATCTTATATTATTAGATACATTATTATAAAACATATTTTAGTTAAGGAGTTATTGATACTTCAAGTGCAAAATGATGATATAAAACCATGATAAAAATGCACTTTTAAGTACTAATCACACCCCCCAACCAGCTTATTACTAGTCCCTAGTAATCAAAGCGTTAAAACAATTTGCAAATTTCACAAAGCAAGGTATTCATCATTTAACTTCCATTAATCTATCCAGATAAACAAACTCTCATTAAATTTATATATCTGCTCAATACCTCTTAACAAGATATTAATAAACCTTTCTTTTATGCTCAATGTATCAACACATAATTATGGGGCTTTTCTTGGAAGAAAACAAAATTTTTGTTCTAATGTTTAAGGTTAACTTTCTTGGGTTGGGATTACTATTTTTGTCTTTTTTTTTTTTTAACTCTATATACATATACTTTAAAAACATCATGCATCTTTAACCCATGTAACGAGCTTTCAGCTAATGACTCCCAGACCAGTTGGTCTTAGGGCATTAGGTGTTAAGACACCCCTACGAGCTTAGTAACTCGGGTCGCAGATACTGATATGTAGATAGTGCAATGTTTGATTCCCTTAAGCTTTTCTCCTCAACCCATGTAACAAGCGTTGGGCCAATAGCTCCCAAGTCAGTTGACTTTAGGGTATTAGGTGTTAAAACACCCCTTCGGGCTTAATTGCTTAGGTTAGGGAGGCTACGAAATCAAACTTATCTACATTTTTATTATCATCATTTTTTTTTCTTCTTTTTTTTCTTTTTTTTTCTTTCTTTTTTTTTCATGTTTTTTTTTTAATTATATACAATCCCTTTCCCTTAGTTGTTACCTTTAACAAAAGAACATAAATAATGTAATAATCCAATATGCAACCCACAATCATATGTTAAAGTGTGTGTGTGTAAATTAAGGTTTAAAAATACATGTTAAATAAGTATATGAGCAGAATTAAGTGGTAACAATACGAGAGTTTGTAAACCTGAATATTTCAGGAAGTATTATAATAGACCTTGTTAAGAATGGTTACTAAGATGCGTCTCAAGAGTCACTTTAACAAAAGAACTCCTTTACTCTGCCATCCTAGTAACAACAATTATGCACATGCTTTATGAAATGAAAAACAATTTTTTTTTTTCAACTACTACCCTCCCCCCCCAACCAAAACGAGACATTGTCCTTAATGTTCTAAGGTAGAAAGATAGAGTATAGAAGATATCACCTGAAATAATGAACACTGACAAACCTGAAACACACTGAAACAAATATAAGAAACAACAAAACACAATAATAAAACCAAGCATGTGTATGTACAGGTAGTTGTGATTGTGGCTCACATCTTCCCTTGGTTTTACGTCCAAGAACGGCTTAAACGCCCTCTATGGGTCGGGGATAGGCTTCCCATCCAGTTTTCTTAAAAACTGGCAAACAGGGTCTTTTTTAGTCAGATTCCCAAGACTAAGTCGATCATGTTCTTTATGAAATAGTGGCCATAAATCATGAATTGCACGATGCACATCTCCACTAGGATGCGTCTCAAGAGTCAATAGAAGATTATCTAAAGACTCCTTACTCAGGCCATCCTTAATGAATTGTATTTTATCTTCACGGTTTATAGATACCATTCCTAAAGAACGACATTGTGTATTACAAGTCCATCTAGCACATCGATGACAGACATCCAGTCGTTTTGCACGACGCTTCTTTGCAAAAGTGCTTTTACCTGTTCCAGGCATGTGTGAAATGAAGAAGTTAGAGGACTCACCTGATAATCGGACCTTTGCTTCAATCAACCAACGAATATCTTCAGGAATTCCATGATTCATTAATAATCTCAATCTTGCACATCTAGCACGGTAAATTTTTGTAATCGCATTCTGAGGCAGAGCGGGAAAATTCTTTTTCAATTTTTCAAGATTAGTGTCCATTTTCAAATGAGAATTGGAAGAGAGATTCAAAGAATTGCACAGATATATATATAGATATCAGTAATTGTGGGAAACTGAAAGAACCGACTTAAGTCACGGAGTACCGTTATCCGCCATTTGACCGGGGTGAAGAAACTTGCCAAAATCACTCAAAAAGAAACAAAAATAAAATAAAATAAAATCAATATTTATATAAGAAAAAAAAAAGTAAAATAAAATAAAATAAAATCAATCTTTATATACAGGATCACCCAATTCAATAGAGTTATGTTCAACTGAAAAATTGTCAAAGTAAACTTTCAGACGATGTCCATTTACCTTGAAAACATTGCCATTCTTTGGATTCTCGATGTCATAGGCCCCATATGGATACACATGTTTCACAATAAAAGGACCACTCCATCTTGATCTTAATTTTCCAGGAAATAAATGCAGTCGAGAATTATAAAGCAAGACTTTTTGACCAACATTGAAGGTTTTTCTATGTATTTTCTTGTCATGAAATTCTTTTATTCTTGCTTTATGAATTATTGAATTTTCATATGCATCATTTCTTATTTCCTCAAGCTCATTTATTTGTAATTTTCGCAGTTGACTAGCATCATCCAGATTTGAATTGAAAGCTTTAATAGCCCAATAAGCTTTATGTTCAAGTTCCACAGGCAAGTGACAAGGTTTTCCATAGACTAGTCTATAAGGTGACATACCTAATGATGTTTTATAAGCAGTTCGATAAGCCCAAAGTGCATCATTAAGTCTTAAAGACCAGTCTTTCCTATTAGGGTTCACTGTTTTGTCCAAAATATGTTTGATCTCCCTATTAGCAAGCTCTACTTGTCCACTTGTTTGAGGGTGATAAGGGGTGGTAACTTTGTGTGTGATTCCATATTTCTTCATTAAAGACTCAAATGGTTGTTGCAGAAATGTGTTCAACCATCACTTATTATGGCACGAGGGACTCCAAATCGACTCAAAATATTTTCTTTCAAAAACTTTATCACTGTTTTGTGATCATTGTTTCGACTTGGAATTGCCTCTATCTATTTTGAAACATAATCTACTGCAACTAATATGTATAAGAAACCAAATGATAGCGGGAATGGACCCATAAAATCTATACCCCAACAGTCATAGATCTCAATGACAATAATAGGATTTAAAGGCATCATGTGACGTTTTGAAATAGATCCCAACTTTTGACAATTTTCACAAGACTTGCAGAATGCATGTGAGTCTTTGAACATGGTGGGCCAATAAAATCCACTTTGTAAGATTTTTGCAGTTGTCTTTCTTGATGAGAAATGGCCCCCACATGCCTCAGAATGACAAAATTTAATAACACTACTTACCTCATTGTCAGGAATGCATCTTCAAAATATTTGATCAGGACAATATTTGAATAAATAAGGATCATCCCAATAAAAGTTCTTCACTTCGTTCAAGAACTTTCTTCTATCTTGGGTACTCCAATGAGCTGGCAATTGTCCTGAAACAAGAAAATTGACAATATTAGCAAACCAAGGCATTGTAGAGACAGAAAGTAAAGATTCATCGGGAAAATAGTCATCGATTGGTGTGATGCCAGTTTTCGAATCTGTTGTCAATCTTGACAAGTGATCTGCGACAATATTTTCGCTGTCTTTCTTATCTTTGATTGTGATATCAAATTCTTGAAGTAATAAAATCCAGCGCACCAATCTAGCCTTAGAATCTTTCTTAGAAAGAAGATATTTCAATGTTGCATGATCACTAAAAACAACAACAGGTGAGCCAACAAGATAAGATCTGAATTTTTCACATGCAAATACTACTGCAAGTAATTCTTTTTCAGTGGTGGTATAATTCATTTGAGCACTATTTAAAGTTTTACTTGCATAGTAAATTACATAAGGTTTCTTAACAGCACCTACGGCATAATCACTAGCATCACACATTATTTCAAAAGGTAATGACCAATCGGGAGGTTGAATGATAGGAGCACAAGTAAGCAAGTTTTTAAGTTTAATTCAGTCCATTCAAAAATAGTATCCTTTGTTAGAAGGTTACTTAAAGGCTTAGATATTACACTAAAATCTTTGATGAACCTTCTATAAAAACCAGCATGTCCTAGGAATGATCTAACATCTTTAAGAGATTTTGGTGTTGGCAAGTTTGCAATTAACTCGATTTTAGATTTGTCAACCTCAATTCCTTTTGATGAAACAATGTCACCAAGTACGATGCCATTTGTTACCATAAAATGACATTTTTCCCAATTCAACACAAGATTCTTTTCTTCACACCTGGTCAAAACCTTTCCTAAGTTAGTCATACAATCATCAAATGAATCGCTAAAAACAGAAAAATCATCCATGAAAATCTCAAGAAAATGTTCAACCATATCACTAAATATACTACGCATGCATATTTCAAATGTGGCTGGTGCATTACATAATCCAAAAGGCATCCTTCGATATGCAAAAGTACCAAATGGACATGTGAAAGTAGTCTTGTCTTGATCTTCCAATGCAATTTCAATTTGGTTGTAACCCGAATAGCTATCTAGGAAACAATAAAATTCATGACCTGCAACTCTTTCTAGGATTTGATCCATGAAAGGTAAAGGAAAATGATCTTTTCTAGTCATTGAATTAAGTTTCCTATAGTCAATGCACATGCGCCAACCAGTAACAATTCTAGTGGGAATTAACTTATTGTTTTCATTTGTTATCACAGTGACTCTAGACTTCTTGGGTACAACTTGGGTAGGACTTACCCATTTGCTGTCAGAAATAGGTTAAATAATTTCATTATCTAGAAGCTTAATGACTTCATTTTTCACTACTTCTTTCATATTAGGATTTAGCCTTCGTTGAATTTCTTTGGAGGGTTTAACATTTTCCTCTAAATAAATTCTATGTGTACAAATCAAAGGACTAATTCCTTTTATATCAGCTATGGTCCATCCTAATGCATTTTTGTGCATTTTCAGAGTTTGTAATAACTTACCTTCTTGATGTGCATTAAGTTTGGAAGAGATTATTACCGGAAAAGTTTCATTTTCTCCCAAAAAAGAGTATTTGAGATTAGATGGCAATGACTTCAAATCAAGTTTTGGTGGTTGAACACTTGAAGGTATGGACTTAATTGATCGTGGTGGCAATTCCTCAATTTGTGGCCTCCAATTACTTGTCTTTGATTCTTCCTGAAAATAAATCATTTCCAAATCATCAGATTCATCAATCTCAATTTCACTAGAAGTGGTTGGAAATTGATCATGAATTAATTTTTCAGTAAAGTCCACTTCCTGTAAATCATTATCATCTCGAGGTTGCTTGCAAATGTTGAAAATATTCATCTCTAATGTCATCTTTCCAAATGATAGCTTCATCAGTCCATTCCTACAATTAATCGATGCATTAGAAGTTGCAAGAAATGGACGTCCTAAAATAATAGGAAATGAATTACATACTTCAACAGGTTTTGTGTCCAAGACAATAAAATCCACAGGATAAATGAATTTATCGACTTGTACTAACACATCTTCAATTATTCCTCTAGGCACTTTTATAGATCTATCAGCAAGTAAAAGAGTTATAGAAGTTGGTTTTAACTCACCTAGATTGAGACTCTAAAAAACTGAATATGGAAGCAAATTCACACTAGCACCGAGATCAAGTAAGGCTCTTTCAATTTTATGCTCTCCAATAAAACAAGAAATTGTAGGACAACTAGGGTCTTTATATTTCAAAGCATTATTATTTTGAAGAATAACACTTACTTGTTCGGCTAGAAAGGCCTTCTTTTTCACATTCAGTTTCCTCTTCACAGTGCATAGATTTTTCAAAAATTTAGCATAGGAAGGAACCTGTTTAATAGCATCCAGCAAAGGTATATTTTTTCCTTACCTGTTTGAAAGTTTCAAAAATTTGAGAGTTGTGATTGACTTTCCTTTGTTTGGTCATGGCTTAAGGAAATGGAAGTGCTGGCGGAGAATCAGTCTTTTCTTTACAATTTTCAGATTCAACCCCTTCCTTACCCTCAGAGATTGACTCATCATCTTTCTTATAAGGTTCAATAAAGGGTTTTTCAATAACCTTACCACTACGCAGAGTAGTGACTGATTTGACTTGATCCATGTGTTGGATTCTAGAACTACTTGCATTTGCATTGTATTACCCCTTGGGATTTTGTTGTGGTTGAGATGGAAACTTACCTTTCTCTTGGAAACTAAGAGCAGATGTTAATTTTGCAAGAGTATCTTTAAAATCTGTTATGTTTTAAGCAAGTTGAGTATTGATTGTCTCTTGCTTTTCATTGAATGCATGCAATGTTTCCTCAAGATTTCTTCTAGATGGTGGAGCATAAGGAGGTGCATATCTATGAGAATTTTGGAAATTGTGGTGTGCTTGAAATGGTGGTTGTGAAGTTTGTGCATTGTTGTTCTCACTCTTCCAACTGAAATTTAGGTGATTTCTCCAACCAGGGTTGTATGTTTGGGAGTATGGGTTGTGGTTGGCCTTTTGGAAACTGTTTAAAGCATGGGCTTGTTCATGGAGACATTCCTTAAAAGAAGGCAAGGTTGGACAGTTATTGGTTGGGTGTTCATTTGTTTCACAGATTTGACACATAATGTTTTCAATATATTTTAATTGACCACTCTTTTTCAATTCTAGTGCCTCAACTTTTCTAGCTAAAGATGCAAGCTTGGCTTGAAAGTAATGATCTTCCCTAAGGTTGTACATACCTCTACTAGATGTATGAGGTTGAGTTTTACTCGATGCCTCATAAGTACCCGCGGTGTCCCAATTTTGAGCATTTTCAGCTAAGAAGTCTAAGTACTCCATTGCTTCATCAGGGTCTTTATCTTCAAAAGTTCCATTGCACATCAATTCAACCATTTACCTATCTTTAGGTGTTAACCCTTCATAGAAATGTGAAACAAATCTCCATGTTTCAAAACCATGATGAGGGCAAGTACTAAGCAAGTCTCGATACCTATCCCAACATTAGTAAAATGTTTCTCCTGCTTTTTGAGTGAAAGTAGTGATTTGTCTTTTGAAAGAGTTTGTTCTGTGAGATGGGAAAAACTTCTTCAAAAACTGTTGTTGCATTTCATCCCAAACACGAATGGATCCTGGTCTTAAATTTTGTAGCCATGTTTTAGCTGTCTTTTAATGAAAAAGGAAAAAGCTTTAATCTGATGGTGTTCATGCTACAATCTGATGGTCTTAAATTCCCTTAAGCGCAAGTATGGATTTTCCAATTCTAAGCCATGAAAAGAAGGTAAAAGTTGAATAATACCTGGTTTAAAATTAAAATGAGATGCATCGGGAGAAAAAACTATGCATGATGGTGCACTTGTTCTTGTGGGATTCATGTGGTCTCTAAGTGTTCTGACACGGTTATTCTCATTATTCTCATTATGAAGTGATTGATTATCTTCTTTGGCCATATTTTCTAAAAATGATGAGGATAGCCTACAAAGTCTACCACTTGATGTACGTGACCACACTCTCATGCACGTGTAGGAATAGAATAAAAGGAAAAAGAAAACAAAAGAAGAAGAAACAAAAGAAAAGAAACAAAGTTATATACAAGAAAAGTGAAAAGAAAAAATAAAATAACTATTATAATTTATACAAGAACTTACCTCCCCGGCAACGGCGCCAAAAACTTGACACGACTAAAAGATTGATGTCTTCTCCCAAGTGTAGGAGTGTCGAAGTAATAAATAACCCGGCAAGACTGGAGTCAAACCACAGAGAGGTTAATTGTACAAATTATAAACGACAATAGTAACAACAACCACAACAATAATAACAACAATAACAATAATTACAATAATTACAATAATAGTAGTAGAAAATTAATGTAAGGATTAAACAATAATAATAACAAATGTCAAGGTTAGAGGTTCCACTAATGGTATATCAAACAAGTATAGTATAAACTCTTATTATTGAATTGGAAACCACACACAAAGGAGGTTCCAATCAGATTGTATATTGTTAACATGATTACATTAGTCATCTTATTCGATTAATGCTAGTACTTGTAAATGTCGTCAAGCATTCATGATTATAACTTATGTTAACAACAAATCAAGTTCCTTTCATAGCTTAGGTGTCGGTTATACCATACAGAACAAATCAAGTTCCTTTCATAGCTCAGGTGTCGGTTATACCATACATTATGGGCTATGAAAGTGCCAAGCATTTGTTGTACCAAGTGTTATACAACATAAATCAAGATTAGTCATTTAACAAGCAAAGTATTAAAGAGTGAACAAGATAACAAATACAAAACATGTTAGTATCAAACATTAAAGTTCATATTAAGTTTACATTATACTTATTCTTACACCATTAGTGTAACCTTTTCACCTTCACATAATAAACTTAGTTAGACATAATGAAAGAAAGAAAAATAAATAAACAAAATAACAACATAAATAAGATAAAAGTTAGCTAAATAAATGAAAGGAAATGAAAGGCATAAACTTGATATTAATGAAAGCAAAGCATAAGCAATACAAAAAATACAAAGAAAGAAAGCAAAAGCATGATCTTGATCTGGAGACCAAGATGCCTACATGCATGGCAAATGCCTCCTTTTATAAGCGAAAATTGGGAACTATTGATTTGATGACTAATTGATGAGTGGGTCACCAACTCTTGACTTGGTGACAATCCTTATCTTCTCTTGTCTGCCCAAAACGTCATTGATAACGTCAAAATTGGAGTCATTGCTAACGTCAAAATTGGAGCCACTCGAAACATGAAAGTTGTATAAAATTTTCTCAGCTTTCTTGTGTAAAAAAATCAACTCATTTGGACTTTTAGAACTCTAGATATGGGCCAAACACTAAACAGTGCTCGGGCTGGAAGACAGATTTGGGCTTCTTTGTTGTTGCTCCAATTTGGACTTGATAATGGCCTTTGAAAATGGCCTTTTTAGATCTTAGGCTCCATATGAAAGTTGTAGGCCTATGTCTTACCTTTCTATCCTTATAAAATGGACCTAAATCTGAGATCTACAACTCCAGATATGACCCAATTACTGAACAGTATTCTGGTTTGGATTACACCAGCATCTCCTTTCTAAGTTTGGCCATCTCTTTATCCTTTCAATTTCAGTTCTAGAATTCATCAATCAATCCTTTCATTTATGTGATAGTCCTGCATTTAAAATGAACATTTACCACAAATTAAAGGTATCTTATATTATTAGATATATTATTATAAAATATGTTTTAGTTAAGGAGTTATTGATACTTCAAGTGCAAAATGATAATATAAAACCATGATAAAAATGCATTTTTAATTACTAATCACTTAGATTGGATTTGAGCCTTCATTTGTGAATCTTTGTGTCTTTTGGTTTTATTATTGTGTTTTGTTGTTTCTTATATTTGTTTCAGTGTGTTTCAGATTTGTTAGTGTTCGTTATTTCAGGTTATATCTTTTATACTCTATCTTTCTACCTTTAAACATTGAGGACAATGTCTCGTTTTAGTTGGGGGGAGAGGGTAGTAGCTGAAAAAAAAAACTGTGTTATCATGATGGCACAGTAAGGAGAACTTTTTATGACTCTTGAGACGCATCTTAGTAATCATTCGTAACAAGGTCTATCATAATACTTCTTGAAATATTCAAATTTACAAACTCTCACATTGTTATCACTTAATTCTGCTGATATACTTATTTAACATGTATTCTTAAACCTTAATTTACACACACACACACTTTAAACATATGATTGTGGGTTGTACATTGGATTATTACATTATTTATGTTTTTTTGTTAAAGGTAACAACTAAGGGAAAGGGATAGTATATAATTAAAAAAAAAAGAAAAGAAAAAAATGATAATAATAAAAATGTAGATAAGTTGGTTTTCGTGGTCTTCCTAACCTAAGCAATTAAGCCCGAAGGGATGTTTTAACACCTAATACCCTAAAGTCAACTGACTTGGGAGCTATTGGCCCAACGCTTGTTACATGGGTTGAGGAAAAAAACTTAAGGGAATCAAACATTGCATTATCTACATATCAGTATTTGCGACCCGAGTTACTAAGCTCCTAGGGGTGTCTCAACACCTAATGCCCTAAGATCAACTGGTCTGGGAGTCATTAGCCAAAAGCTCGTTCCATGGGTTAAAGATGCATGGTGTTTTAAGTTATATGTATATATATAAAAAAGTTAAAAAAAAGAAAAAAAAAAGACAAAAATAATAATCTTAACCCAAGGAAGTTAACCTTAAACATTAGAACAAAAATTTTGTTTTCTTCCAAGAAAAGCCCCATAATTATGTGTTGATAAATTGAGCATAAAAGAAAGGTTTATTATTATCTTGTTAAGAGGTATTGGGCAAATATATAAATTTAATGAGAGTTTGTTTATCTTGATAGATTAATGGAAGTTAAATGATGACTACCTAGCTTTGTGGAATTTGCAAAGTATTTTTCTATTTTAACGCTTTGATTACTACGGACTAGTAATAAGCTAGTTGGGGGGTGTGATTAGTACTTAAAAGTGCATTTTTATCAAGGTTTTATATCATCATTTTGCACTTGAAGTATCAATAACTCCTTAACTAAAGCATGTTTTATAATAATATATCTAATAATATAAGATACCTTTAATTTGTGGTAAATGTTTATTTTAAATGGAGGCCTATCACATAAATGAAAGGATTGATTGATGACTTTAAGAACTTAAATTGCAAGGGCAAAGAGACGACCAAAATTAGAAAAGAGATATCGGTGCAATCCAAATCAGAATACTGTTCAGTAACTAGGTCACATCTGGAGCTATAGATCTCATATTTAGGCCTATTTTATATGGATGGAAAGTTAAGACATAGGCCTACAACTTTCATATGGAGCCCAAGATCTAAAAAGGCCATTTTCAAGTCCAAATTGTAGCAACAACAAAGAAGCCCGAATCTGTCCTCCAGCCCGAGCACTGTTCAGTATTTTGGCCATATCTGGAGTTCTAGAACTCCAAATGAGCTGAATGTTTTACACAAGAAAGCTGAGACAATTGCCTACAACTTTCATGTTTTCGAGTGGCTCCAATTTTGACGTTATCAATGATGTTTTGGGCAGACAAGAGAAGATAATGATTGTCACCAAGTCAAGAGTTGGCCACCCACTCATCAATTAGTCATCAAATCAATAGTTCCCAATTTTGGCCTATAAAAGGAGGCATTTTCCATGCATTTAGGCATCTTCATGTCCAGATCAAGATCATGCTCTTGCTTTCTCTCTTTGCATTTTTTGTAATGTTTATGCTTTGCTTTCCTTAATATCAAGTTTATGCCTTTCATTTCCTTTCATTTGCTTTGTTAACTCTTATCTTATTTATGTTCTTATTTTGTTTATTTATTTTTCTTTCTTTCATTATGTCTAACTAAGTTTATTATGTGAAGGTGCAAAGGTTACACTAATGGTGTAAGAATAAGTATAGTGTAAACTCAATATGGACTCTAATGTTTGATACTAACATGTTTTGTATTTGTTATGTTGTTCACTCTTTAATACGTTGCTTGTTAAATGACTAATCTTGATTTATGTTGTATAACACTTGGTACAACAAATGCTTGGCACTTTTATAGCCCATATTATATGGTATAACCGACACCTGAGCTATGAAAGGAACTTGATTTGTTGTTAACATAAGTTATAATCATGAATGCTTGACGAGATTTACAAGTACTAGTATTAATCGAAAAGATGACTAATGTTATCATGTTAACAATCTATAATTTGATTGGAACCTCCTTTTTGTGTGGTTTCCAATTGAATAATAAGAGTTTATACTATACTTGTTTGACATATCATTAGTGGAACCTCTAACCTTGACATTTGTTTTTATCATTGTTTAATACTTACATTAATATTCCATCTCAAAGTTTT
Organism: Populus euphratica; assembly: GCF_000495115.2. Classification (NCBI taxonomy): domain Eukaryota; kingdom Viridiplantae; phylum Streptophyta; class Magnoliopsida; order Malpighiales; family Salicaceae; genus Populus; species Populus euphratica. The sequence goes on along the minus strand of NW_011502552.1, from coordinate 725 downwards.
CATCTTCTTCTTCTTATTCTCCTTCTTCTTCTTTATTACTACTACTACTATTACTAGTAGTAATATTATTAGTATTATTATTGCTATTGTTATTATTGTTACTATTGTTGTTATTTATAATTATTGTTTATAATTTGTACAATTAACCTCCCTG
>NW_011502552.1:0-561 GCF_000495115.2 Populus euphratica | reverse complement strand
TAACCTCTCTGTGGTTCGACCCCGGTCTTGCCGGGTTATTTATTACTTCGACACTCCTGCACTTGGGAGAAGACAACAATCTTATTCTTAAATGTCTGGCTTGACATAATAAACTTAGCTAAACATAATGAAAGAAAAAAAGATAAATAAAAAAAATAAGAACATAAATAAGATAAAAGTTAACTAAGAAAAGGAAAGGAAATGAAAGGCATAAACTTGATATTAATGAAAGCAAAGCATAAACATTACAAAAAATACAAAGAGAGAAAGCAAGAGCATGATCTTGATCTGGAGACCAAGATGCCTAAATGCATGGCAAATGCCTCCTTTTATAGGCCAAAATTGGGAACTATTGATTTGATAACTAATTGATGAGTGAGTGGCTAACACTTGACTTGGTGACAATCCTTATCTTCTCTTATCTGCCCAAAACATCATTGCTAACGTCAAAATTGGAGCCACTCGAAACATGAAAGTTGTATAAAATTTTCTCAGCTTTCTTGTGTAAAAAAATCAACTCATTTGGACTTTTAGAACTCTAGATATGGGCCAAACACTAAA
>NW_011499926.1:981699-988164 GCF_000495115.2 Populus euphratica | reverse complement strand
CCGAAACTCCAAACCCCAACCCCCAAATCCTAAAACCCAAAACAAAACGCCATACCCCAAACCCTAAATCCTCAAAACCCAAAACTCAAAACCCTAACCCCTAAACCCTAAACCATTGACATCCATGAGAAAATATTGATCACCGGTGTGCAGTAGAAGGCCAGGCAGTCGTCTGTCTCATAGTCGCTAATGGTTGTTGCTCTGTCTCCATTTTATTTTATTTTTCTAAATCTGAAACCCTAAACCCTAAACCTCAAAACCTTAAACCCTAAATCCTTAAACCCTTGAACCCAAAACCTTAAAACCCTAAACCCTGAACCCCAACCCTGAACCCCTAGACCCAAAACCCTAAAACCCTGAACCTTAAACCCTGAAACCCTAGAACCCCCTAAACCCAGACCCCAAATCCAAAACCCTAAAACCTTAAACCCTAATCCCTAAAACCCTAAACCTGAAACCCTCAATCTTAAGCCCTAAACCCTCAACATAAACCCTAAGACCCAAAATTCTAAAAACCTAGACCCTAAACTCAAGACCAGAAACCCGAAACTCGAACCCCAACCCAAAACCCAAAACCTGAAACCCTAAACCCAAACACCTAAACCCCCAAACCCTAAAACCCCAAAACCCAAAACTCCAAACCCCAAACCCTAAGCCCTAAACCCTAGCCCCTAACCCTTAAACCCTAAACTCAAAACCTCGAATCCCAAACCTAAAACCAAAACCTAAACCCCGAATCTTGAAACCCAATCCCCAAACCCACAACCTCTAAACCCTAAACCCTAAAATCAAAACCTGAACCCCGAACCCTAAAACCCAACCCCCAAACCCACAACCTCTTAAACCTTAAACCTTAAAATTTAAAACCATAAATCCTAAACCCAAAAAATCAAAAACCTTAAACTCTAAACCAAAAAACCTGAAACCAAAAATCTCAAAAACCAAAACCTTAAACCTTAAAATTCTAAAACCCTAAACTTAAAATTGTTAACCATAGTGTCATTATCCTTCACACTCAATGTCGATACTGGTTAAGGCTATAAAAGCAAAGGATCATGGCACTATGATCAAAAATGTTATGAGGCTTATATATTACAAGCATGGTCAGCCTAGTAGAGAACAAACAAGAATTTCCAAAGACCTAGTCTAACTTTTTTTTAATGGTGTTGCACCAAGATGATTTTACTATATGTATAAGTCAATTAAAACTCATGCAAGCCCTATATACAAGTATCAAATACTAGGCCGATCCCCCAGATTTGTTGCATGCTTGCAATATAGCATTGAAGTTGCCCATAACAATCCACTAAATGCAAAAGCTTAGATAACTCTCTTGTGCTATGTAATTCTAGAGTTCGTGTTTTTTAACTGGTGTGTTATAGCCATATATGAATGTGATTTTAATAGGGTGGGGGGTGCTAGTGTCGGTGGCTTCCCATGTTAATCATTAAGGAGCAATGCATATACAAGTGAGGTTGAATTTTTAGGAATTCCAACCAATAAGAATTCAATAAGTGATGACATGAATGAATTGTTGAAAAATTTTAAGTTAATGGAGTGTTTTTCCCATCATCAACTTCACTTATCCTCCATATAATTAAACTGCAACAACAAATGTTAAAATAATATTTCATTTAGATATACGTAAGTATATTGAGACAACATAATAATGTTGAAGCTAATCAAAAATGCATGTTAAATGGTAGCTCCTAATTTTCACTATGTATTACTAGTGAAACCTCCTTTGTTGCTCAAAAGGTTTCAATTTTAGCTAAGGCTTCTACAGCCTTTGTCCATCTGACTAATCACCAAGTTCAGTCCCCACCACCCACTCCAATTACTATAGGAAAAAAATAAAGGGTATGAAAAAGAATGAGACTTGGGGCCTTTAGCTTTTCATTATAATTGTTCATACCTCTCGAATAAATGTTCATCATTAGTAGCTAGAACACGTAGGATCTCAATGGACTCAAAAAATAAAAAACTATCCATCCTTAGGTATAAAAAATAGTCTTGATATAATTGGCCTATTAGAGACCAAAATAGTTGTTGCTAATCTAACAAATGTTTAAACCACTCTTACACCTTCTCATTAGAAATAGCACTCAAATATAACCTCCAACCAATTTGCTAAATTCTTGTTGGTTGGAATTCCCAAAAATTTCAACCTCACTTGTATATATATAGCTCCCTAATTATTAATTTGTGAGGCCACCCAAATTAGTATACCTAACCCTATTAAAATCACATTCATATATGGCCATAACACACTAGCTAAAAAACATGAACTCTAGAATTACATAGCATAGGAGAGTTATCTAAACTCTTGCATTTAGTGGATTGTTATGAGCAACTTCAATTCTATAATGCAAGCAAGCGACAGATCTGGAGGGGAGGGGACACTCATTGGCCAAGGCACCAAAATGATTTTGCTGCATATATAAGTCAATCAAAACTCATGCAAGCTTTATATATAAGTATCGAATACTTATGTCAAAATAGCTAACATGGGTGCTACACCATTCAAAAAAAGTTAGACTAGATCTTTGAAAATTCGTGTTTGTTCTCTACTAGGCCGACCACGCATGCAACAAATAAGCCTCGTAACATTTCTAACCACAGTGCCATGATCCTTTGCCTTCACAGCCTTAACCAGTATCAACATTGAGTGCAAAGGATCGTGACACTATGGTTAAGGATTTCGAGTTTAGGATTTTAGAATTTTAGGATTTAGAGTTTTAGTTTTTAGGATTTTGAGTTTCGGGTTTCGGGTTTTTAGATTTAGGGTTTTTGGTTTTTTAGGTTTAGGGTTTTAAGTTTTAAGGTTTAGGTTTTTTATGGTTCAAGGTTCAAGTTTTAAGGTTAGGGATTAAGGTTTTGGGTTTAGTGTTCGAGGTTTGAGATTCAAGGTTTTAAAGTTTAAGGTTCAAGGTTTGGAGCTTATAGTTTAGGATTTACGGTTATATTTCTTTTATTTTATTTTGCATTTCCCATCCATATCTTGGTAGGCAATAACTGGGAAATGATCTTACACATAAGCACAAATGTTCAAACAATAGCACATAGCAAACCATGAAAATAGTAAACAATACTAGCTATTATAATTATACAATGAAATCCACACTTAACTCAATAGATTGTCACTCAATAGCAAACAGGCATCATGTCATTTCATAACCACTAGCTCATGGTAAAGACATTTCAGCTATGATTGAGAGTTTGATGCCCCCATGCTTTCTAAGAAAGCCAATTGCATTTTCATTTGATTTAAAAAGAGCACATAATTTCCTTGAGGAAATATTGAAGGTGAAAGGATAACCTTTTATTGAGTTCCTTCCACATACAACTAGAAGTAAAGCAAGAAAACTACAACAGAAATGCAGCAAAATCCAAAAAACAAGAGAAATTAAAGAAATAAGAAAAGCGAAATCCATATGTAAGTGTTCAGTTACCTAACAAAGCTAGAGAAATTATTATGCTTGAAATACTTTGGCAAAAGATTGCAAGTGAATTTCGGCGAATTCCAAACCACAAAACTATTATTCGTCAAACTCTAAGACACCACGACGTCTGTCACCGGATTGTCTACCATGTTGTAAGTCTTACTTAGAAATGGTGGTGGCGCACTCGACTATGACGCCATTGGCATCAACGCTGGTTGTGCTTTACCACCGCTAATCGAGGAGTGGCAACCACTTGTAAAGTTGATTGTTCCATCCATTAGAGTAGTGACTAATAAAGAAAATGTTTATTGATTGAAACTTTTTAGGGTTTTGGAAGAGCAGGCATTCGTGAGAGCGAAAAAGCTAAATTAAGGGAAGGAAAGAGAACGAATCGAGATTGTATAAGGAGGAAGGAGAAAGGGGGTAAAGAGAAGACATGTGGTTGTTATTGTATCGTCACGGAAGACGAAATGAAGAGTGGGATTCTATTAAAGGTAGCCCGACAAAGGGAAATAAACCTATTGCCATTTTGACTCTTCCTTCTTTTTTTTTCTGGAGGTAATGATAGCAGTTGAAATTACTGGTTTACTCCTGCTTTCTTTTTCTTCAAAAGAAATTGTGAGGCTGTTTTTCCTTCTATTTCTTTAAATAAATAAATATATATATATATATAGATATATGTATATGTATATATATTTAAATGGTATTTAGTACGAGGTTAAAAATATGAACAAATTATTATATAGTAATTATCATAATAATGATTTTTTAAAGTGTTTGATTTTCAATAATGTTTAGCTTGAGTTGAATGTTAGAGAAGAGAGATAGATTAATTTAATTGTTAGTAATAATTTATTATGGATAATTAAAAATTAATTAGAGGTAATCATCACCCCCTTAATTATCCACTCTTAAAGAAAAGATAAAAAAAGTTTAAAATTTATTAAAGTAAAAATCAACCCTTTTAGCTGTCAAAACATAACCCTAATTATTTAGATTTAAGGTAAACATATCTGGCACAAATAATTTTTTAGCATTTATTTTTTATAATAAATTTTTGAGTTTTTCATTTTAAATAACCATCTCATCTCGTTCACCCCTTCAAATTACCATGCACATGTACTTCCAAGAGGCAAAAGGACCGGAGCCAAAATGCCAAACAGAACTCACTTTAAAAAAGTCTGCGAATCATTATAGATTATTTTTTTTTAATAGTTATGAAATATTTTTATTTATTATTGTTATTATCACAAGCAAAATAGGGTATTTAGTTGGGACAGAAATGTTGATATCCGGGTTTAATCAATGTACTTATTTTTAAAACAACACGATAAGTCGGACTTGTTGAGAATTTGAGATGTAGTATACTCCTATACAAGTGTGGCTGGGTTTTTTTTATCAAAATAACAATAATAATCCGAGTATAGTATTTTTTTAATAAAAAATTACTTCTATGTAAGTGTGGCTGTTTTTTTTTAATCAGAAAATTAAATTAAAAAAATAATAAAGCATTAATGCCAACTGGCCAATGACCTGGACAAGATGGAGGTCAGAAGAAATAATAATCTCTTAATGCTATTAATTTTGCTAATAACACCACATGAAGATTCATCAAGTGATTTTATTCGAAAGAAAATAAACTAGGGGACCTTTTTTTTTCTCCTGGTGTTTTTATTTTTTTTTATTTCTAAAGTGAAAAAAAAAAGAGAGAGAGGTGGGTTAATGGGCCAGTGAGCGAGCCCACAAAATGAAGTCCAGAAAATAAAATATCTCCTATGAATCATCAGATCAGAATGCTCATTGTATTTTGGCCTTTGTTCAGGGCAGCAAGCATCGTTAAATACAGGTAACTATCGTTCTATATTATTTATCGACAAGTTAAAGAGCGAAGGAAGAGGTGGAGGTTTCCAAGGCCATAAGTTTTTGAGAAGGCGCGCCCTTATCTTCCTTCTTCCCCTTCCCACTCTTACTTTCACTACACACTACAAACTCGCTCGCCGCCTACACCCCTTAAACATCACATTATCTCTATACTTCCACCTCTCCCTTCTCTTCCCTTTAGCAGAGGGTGAAATTAAGAAGAAGAAGAATAAAAAAAAATGGCTTCTACTTGTACTGTAATTGGGGTTTCTTCTCTTTTCCTTTCTACTACTACTAATAGTTGTAGAAGAGCAACGACGACGACGCATTCGTCACCAGCTATACCATGTCCTTCTTCGTCGTCTGCTCCTTTTGTGTCCGAAAGGCCTCCTCATTTCAATTCTTTAATAGCCAAAACGCAACTTAGCGTTAAACACAGCCTTATTATTAATAATAGCAGCAGCAGCTTCTCTCCTCCTAGTGCTATCGCTTCCCCAAATTCCATCCTGAGCGAAGAGGCCTTCAAGGGGCTAGATGGGTTTTCTGATTTCGAAGCCGATGTCGAAGCCGGCGGTGCTGATGTCCATTACGCTTCTTCTGAAACTGAGCCAAGTAGCAATACTAGTGAGGACGAACTTGACGTTTCTAAATTGGGTTTGCCTCACCGCCTTGTCCAAACCCTCCAGAATCGAGGAATCACTCACCTTTTCCCCATTCAAGTCTGTACTTCCCTCTTTTCCTCTTTATCTTGTTCTTGTTTGTTACTGCTATTTATATCCTCTGGCTTTTATTATCACTATCATTATTTTTCTCACGTTCCATTACATTGCGCTTCACATTTCTTAGTTAACTAGTTTACTCTTTTTCTTTGCTTTTTTACTGCATTAACAATACATGCTGTTATTTGAGATATCATCAATGTCCCGTCCCTAATTTTCCTAGGACATCACTTGTTTGAGATATTTAGTTAGTTTACTTTCTTGTACAATGTTATTATCCCTTTTCTAAGCACTCAACTTATGCTTTTGATTTTCAATGATTTAGAGAGCTGTTTTAATTCCGGCTCTGGAAGGTCGAGATCTCATTGCTCGTGCAAAGACTGGGACTGGCAAGACATTAGCCTTCGGCATTCCGATCATCAAACGCCTTACCGAAGATTGCG
>NW_011499926.1:906195-981689 GCF_000495115.2 Populus euphratica | reverse complement strand
ACTGGCAAGACATTAGCCTACGGCATTCCGATCATCAAACGCCTTACTGAAGATGCTGAGCTAAGAGGCTCGCAAAGGCGGGTGCTCACTACACCTGCCTCACATGTCTTCTACCCTTTGTTAATGTGGATTCATGTGCTTCATTAATGTTTTTCTTTTGCTTCTTAACAGGCGAACTGGTAGGCTTCCTAAAGTTTTGGTCCTTGCACCTACTCGGGAGCTAGCAAAGCAAGTAGAGAAAGAAATTAAAGAGTCTGCAACTTATTTGAGCACTGTTTGTGTCTATGGAGGGGTTTCGTATGTCACACAACAAAGTGCTCTTTCTCGTGGAGTTGACGTTGTGGTTGGAACTCCTGGTCGAATCATTGACCTTTTGAAAGGTAACAGCCTCAAATTGGGAGAGGTTGAATATTTGGTCCTTGACGAGGCTGATCAAATGCTTTCATTTGGATTTGAGGAGGATGTGGAAGTCATTTTAGAAAATCTACCATCAAAGCGGCAGAGCATGCTTTTCTCTGCAACTATGCCTACCTGGGTTAAAAAATTGGCAAGGAAATATTTGGATAATCCTTTGCAAATTGACTTGGTACAATCCCCTTTCTATTATCATGTCCGTGTGTTCTTTGATTCTTGTTATGCAAGTTTCTGCTGGTACTGGATAATTAGAGAACTTTACTAGCACACTATTTTTTGGAGTTGGGTGTGGAAAAGAAAAGAAAAAATAAACAAAATGAATAAGTTACTGCTTGCACCTTGACAGTAAACAAGAAGATTAATAAATTTATCTTATTTACCTTTGTGATGGATTTAAACCTAAAAACATGTTTGTAATCCTTTCCTCTTTCAAGGTTGGTGATCAAGAGGAAAAGCTCGCAGAAGGAATCAAACTTTATGCGCTATCGGCCACAGCAGCTTCGAAGCGTACCATTCTTAGTGATCTTGTAACGGTATGAGTTGGCAGTCCCATCATTCAAAATCTATTCATGTCTTTATTATTGGAGTTTCTTCAGGTGCCTGAGCCTGCACAAGTTCTGAAGAGAGCTTTGTGCAAGCATTGCTCATTCAGAACAAAAAATAAAATAAAATAAAATGCTGCATTAGCTTACTTTCAAGAGAATAAAACTAAAAACATATCAATTTTGTCCTTGTATATGAGGTGTCAAAATCCCATCATATCTTAATTCAAAAGGAAAAAAAAGGCATTGCACGATTTTAACCTTTTTTCCCCAAAAAATATGTATACACTGTATTGAATGATTCCAGGACTTCTTAAATAGACACTGTTAGTTTGCTATATTTTAGAGGATTGTCACAGGATCTGTGCAAGCAAACTTTGGAAAACTGAACTTGGGGAAGCACTTCCATGATAAGCAACTAAGACCATGCTAGAATTCTGTGGGCACTCTTGAATACTTTTCATTTAGAAAATCCTACAAAGATTTTGTTATACACCTTTATTTGTGTCCTTTACATCTATCTGAGTGAAAATCGGTACTTACAGTGACAAACTTTTGTCTCTTATAATAAGACATTGACGATGTTAGTAATTTTTTACTGTTGAATGCATTATTTGTTTCATACATTATCAATTACTGTCATGATAATGGGACTCATTATTGATTGAAGTGATTTCAAAACCAGAGGTAACTCTTGTTTCTAAAGCAGAGAGCATTTCCATTATATTTAGGTTTATGCGAAGGGTGGGAAGACTATTATATTTACCCAGACCAAACGAGATGCTGATGAAGTCTCTATGGCGCTAACAAACACTGTAGCTTCGGAGGCATTGCATGGAGATATATCTCAGCATCAGAGGGAGAGAACTTTGAATGGTTTTCGACAGGGAAAGTTCACTGTGCTTGTTGCCACTGACGTTGCATCTCGTGGGCTTGATATCCCAAACGTTGATTTGGTAAAGTCATGGAATTGCTATTGTTATGATTACATAAGAAATTTATATTGCTCTTGTAATATTGATGATTAGATGATTAGATTTTGTATGTTTTGGCACTCCGAGAGTATGGAATTTTTCTCATTAACTCTGAGTGAGACAGGTTAAGTTGTTATTATAATGATGTGAGAAAAGTGCTTCAATCATTATGAAAAGCATGAATGTAGAAATATGATATTCAATGCCTAGATAACTTTCCACACAAGATCTTTCAATTGAATTTTTTCCATTCCTTTTTTTTTATCCCGAACACCCAGGCTGTTTTTTCAACAGCTAAGAAACTTGTGCTGACCCTTTTCTCCAGATTATCCACTATGAACTTCCCAATGATGCAGAAACTTTTGTGCATCGCTCTGGTCGTACTGGACGTGCAGGGAAGGAAGGTACAGCCATTTTGATGTTCACTAGCAGTCAAAGGAGGACTGTCAGATCCCTTGAGCGTGATGCAGGGTGCAAGTTTGAGTTTGTTAGTCCACCAGCAATTGAAGAGGTTTTGGAGTCATCAGCTGAGCAAGTCGTTGCCACTCTAAGTGGAGTTCATCCTGAGTCTGTAGAGTTTTTCACCCCAACTGCCCAGAAATTGATTGAAGAACAAGGAACAAGTGCTCTTGCTGCTGCACTAGCACATTTGAGTGGATTTTCTCAGCCTCCTTCATCTCGGTCTCTCATTAGCCATGAACAAGTAAATAACTAGCAATCAGATTTCAAATAAAAACTAAGTGCTTGATTTTTCTTTTAGGCATTGCTCCTCATGAAATTTACAGATTTGATGTGATCTAATGTGCAATGATTGCTTGTTTCCCTTTTTAATCAGGCTAGTCTCTAGTTGGACAGTAATTTAGTTAACTTACTGCTGCTGTTTAAATAATATTAAGAAATCACTTGCAAAAAGTGTCTTATTTGCAATGCAAGTGGTTGGTGGGACTGCTCGCTTTTCTTTCACATTTTCACTCAATCGTGCTGAAGACAACTTGCCATAACACCTGTGATCATGTTCCATGGATGCTAGTTTTGCTGTCAGCTAAATTCCCTGATTTCTCAGAACCATGTTTACTTAATTGTACATGCAGCCTTGGCACATTCCTGAGTCTGTTATTTTCTGTTGCGAACTTCTAGAAGCATTTCCTTTTCTGATTAACATGTAGATGATATCCTTTTTCTACTCCAGAAATGTAGTAAATATGCAACCCATCAGGTATTATGATTAGGATGTGGTCTGGTATTTTGTTTATTCATTTTCTGTGCTTGACAACTTATCTATTTGCTATTTTTAATTTTTTTTCTTTGGATAATTGCAGTATATTTGTTTCCTTTACTATTAAAGGTGGACTACAACCTTTATAGCTATTTTAGCATCTTGCTGGTAACTTGAACTGGACCTTTGTATCTGCAGGGATGGGCAACGTTGCAGTTGACTCGGGATCCAACATATTCTAGAGGGTTTCTATCTGCTAGATCTGTTACTGGATTTCTTTCTGATGTTTATCCTGCAGCAGCTGATGAAGTTGGAAAAATACATGTTATTGCAGATGAAAGGGTGTGTTTCTGCAAAATGTTTTGAACATGTTCAGTGGATTCTTTTCTTCTTGATGCATTTCATTCTTTAAAACAAGTTAAATATAATAAGTTTATATCAGGTTCAGGGAGCAGTTTTTGATCTTCCAGAGGAGATTGCAAAAGAATTGTTGAATAAGCAAATACCACCTGGAAACACTATTGCGAAGATCACCAAGGTTCTTTTTAGATTTTGGTCACTCATTATCATTGTTTCTACGTGACCACATAGGCTGCTTGAATTAGCTGCACTGATAGTATGCAGCCTAAAATCCGTAGATTATGTCTCTGGCAGAGTAGTAAAATCTTTTTATTAACTTTGTTTGCAGTTGCCTGCATTGCAAGATGATGGTCCTCCAGGTGATTTTTATGGGAGGTTTTCTAGCAGGGATCGCCCTGCTAGAGGGGGTCCTAGGGGCCAGAGAGGTGGCTTTAGATCTTCCCGTGGTCGGGGAAGTGGTAGAGATTCTGATGATGAAGGAATGTACAGGCATGGTGGTCGAAGTAACAGTAATGAGAATAGTTGGTCCCGGATGTCGAGAAGCAGTGGAGATGATTGGCTGATAGGTGGTAGAAGATCAAGTAGGCCACCATCTCGGGATAGGTATATCCTTTTCTCATAGCAAACTTGGGTTCATTTTTCCAGTCAATATTGCTAGCATGATTAACCTTAAAAGCATAAGCCACATCAATAGCAATGACAGCTTTAGTGGGCTCATCTCTTGGCCTAGACTTGCCTGTGTTCCTCTTGTTTAATTCTTTCCCTGCAATGTTGTTTGGTATTCTGGTTGAATCCAGTAGTCATGCACTCGATCAGATCTTTGGTGACCTCAATAGGTTGAGATTTGGGTACATGCATGATGTTGGCACCTGGTGGATTTCTTTTTTTGTTTTTCTCCTGTTTTTTTTTTTGTTTCCTTTTTTGCTGTTTTGTGTGATTGAGGGTTTGGACATATTTGGTCATACAAGTTTCAGTCATCCCTTATATACAGATGCATTGAAATTGAAATGGTATCTTTATTGTGCATAACAGAAGCTTCGGAGGCTCTTGTTTTAATTGTGGGCGGTCAGGGCATAGAGCATCAGAATGCCCTAATAGGAAAGATTTTTAGTCGTCTTCTTGACTTATGGATATTTGGCACTGTGAAGTTGGAGACTGCTGCCGTTGGGGTCGCTGGGAATTGCCTTTTATTTTGTTTGCAACTGTAGGCCTGATAACATTCCCACGGGAAGGAGGGGATTCAATTTGAAATTGGTGCACTCGTGTGTGGTGGATTCTGATATTTTATTTGCTGCTTTGATCGAACAATTCTTTTCTAAGATTATCATTCAAATGTCTACAAAACTTACTTACTGCCATGCTCGCATGCTTGCTAATGGCATATTTTATCTTATACTAGTTAAAATATACTACATATTTGTTAGCAAATATGTATTTTTTTTTTTTGTAATTTTTGTTTTATTTCATTCCAATTAGCGAGGAGATGATCCTCCATACTTTCCTAGTAGGTAGTACCATTTTCCTAGTAGGTAGTATCATTGAGTTTCATTTTAGCAAATAACTTTTTATTTTTAGATAAATTGCATCTATTAAAAATGCTTAGGGCATGATAGCTAGAAGATGGGTGCTAACTTTGTTGCAGCTTTGTTATTATTGTTGGGGTAACTTTGCTTGTACCGATAATAGTGTAAATCTATCTACACTAGCTTTGAGATTACACCATTATAAAAATAAAACCTAATTTTAATTCTTTTTATTTAATGCAACAAGAAAAAATTAAAAAAAGACTATATACAGAAATGGATTGCAAAAATATAATGTAAGTAGAAATATTAAAGTGGACAAGAGAGATGTGAGGAAAAGAAGTAAATAAGAGAAAAGTTTTGAAGAAATAGGAGTCGACAAAGAGGAGATTGGGGAGGGGTCAACAATTGTGTAATTTTTATTAATTCGTTAAAACTATTTATAATGTGAAAAGTTATATATAAATAGTAAAATTCAAATTAGGACATATTAAATAAAATTGTTTAAAAAAATAATAAATATAATCCTAATTAATAAATATAACTTTAAAATCTGATAATATGCGGTTGAGTATTTTCAATCTATTTTGATCAAAAAGCAAAATTTTCATCCATATATATATATATATATATGCACATTATCTATGATAGTGTTATAATATATCCATTACATTTAAGATTCAAGAAACATGCAAAGACTAATATAAATATGTGCTTTTGTAAAACAAGGTATTAACAGCGATTAAGATTCAAGACGTCCATACTTGCTACAGAGGAGAAGTGATGCTGCAGTAGTGACATCTTGATCTCTACTCTAATGAAAGATTATTTCCTTGCAACTCTTGCTAGCAACAAGAGCACTAGGAGGGAATTATTTACACACAAAAAAACATAAATGAATAATTTTTTTAACCTTTCAAGCATAAATACCTTGATGACTCGGGTGCTAAAAGATGAAGTATTGGGAGAAATGGAGGAAGAGTAGACAGAGGAAGGAGCCACCTCCAACTTCATGATAGCATAATAATATGTAAAAGGACAAATTAAGGATGAGAAAATTATATAAAAGCTGATCTCTACTCTATTAAAAGATTATTTCCTTGCAACTCTTGCTAGCAACAAGAGCACTAGGAGGGAATTATTTACATAAAAAAAAACATAAATGAATAATTTTTTTAACCTTTCAAGCATAAATACCTTGATGACTCGGGTGCTAAAAGATGAAGTATTGGGAGGGATGGAGGAAGAGCAGACAGAGGAAGGAGCCACCTCCAACTTCATGATAGCATAATAATCTGTAAAAGGACAAATTAAGGATGAGAAAGTTATATAAAAGCTTTATAAATTTGGGAAACACTCATGCTTTATTTTGAAGGTCCATTATACACTGTTGTTTGCGTTGCTCTTATTTATATAATGATTAATACTTAAAAGTGTATTTTTATCAAGATTTTATATTATTATTTTGCACTTAAAGTATCAATAACTCCTTAACTAAAGTATGTTTTATAATAACATATCTAATAATAAAAGATACCTTTAATTTGTGGTAAATGTTCATTTTAAATACAGGGCTATGACATAAATAAAAAGATTGATTGATAAATTTAAGAACTGAAATTGAAAGGATAAAGAGATGGCTAAACTTAGAAAAGAGATGTTGGTGTAGTCCAAATCGGAAAACTTTTCGATAATTAGGTCATATCTGGAGATGTAGATTTCGAATTTAGGTCTACTTTATATGGATGAAAAGGTAAGACATAGGCCTACAACTTTCATATCATTTTTAAGTCCAAATTATAGCAACAACAAAGAAGTCTGAATTTGTCCTATAGCCCAAGCACTGTTCAGTGGTTGACCTATATTTAGAGTTTTAGGAAGTCCAAATGACCTCTATTATTATTATTTTTTAAAAATTTGAGACAATTTCCTACAACTTTCATGTTTTCAAGTGGTTTTAATTTTAACGTTATCAATGACGTTTTGGGCAGACAAGAGAAGATAAGGGTTGTCACCAAGTCAAAAGTTGGTCACCCACTCATTAATTAGTCATCAAATCAATAGTTCTCAATTTTGGCCTATAAAAGGAGGCATTTGTCATGCATTTAGGCATTTTGGTTTCTAGATCAAAATCATGCTCTTGCTTTCTCTCTTTGTATTTTTGTAATGCTTAAGTTTTGTTTTCATTAATATCAAGTTTATACCTTTCAATTTATTTCCTTTACTTAGTTAACTTTTATCTTATTTATGTTCTTATTTTTTTTATTTATTTTTCTTTATTTTATTATGTCTAGCTAAGTTTATTATGTCAAGGTGAAAATGTTACATTAATGGTGTAAGAATAAGTATAATGTAAACTTAATATGGACTTTAATGTTTGATACTAATATATTTTGTATTTGTTATCTTGTTCACTCTTTAATACTTTGCTTCTTAAATGACTAATCTAGATTTATGTTGTATAACACTTGGTATAACAAATACTTGACACTCTCATAGCTCATATTGTATGTTATAATTGACACCTGAGATATGAAAGGAACTTGATTTGTTGTTAACATAAGTTATAATTATAAATGTCTGACAAGATTTACAAGTATTGACATTAATTGAATAAGACAACTAATGTAATCATTTTAACAATTTATAATCTAATTGGAATCTCCTTTATATTTGGTTTCCAATTGAATAATAAGAGTTTATATTATACTTGTTTGACATACCATTAGTGGATCTTCTAACCTTGACATTTGTTGTTATCATTGTTTAATCCTTTCATTGATCTTTCATCTCAAAGTTCTCATCAACTTCTTCTTTTTATTCTTCTTTACTACTACTACTACTACTACTAGTAGTAGTAGTATTGTTGTTGTTATTGTTATTATTACTATTGTTATTGTTTATAATTTATACAATTAACCTCATTGTGATTCGACCTTAGTCTTGCTGAGTTATTTATTACTTCGACACTCCTGCACTTGGGAGAAGACATCAATTTTTTGGTCATGTCAAGTTTTTGGTGTTGTTGTTGAGGAGGTAAGTTCTTGTATAAATTATAGTATTTATTTTATTTTCTATTTTTACTTTTCTTGTATACTTTATTTCTTTTCTTTTGTTTCTTCTTCTTTTGTTTTCTTCTTTCTTTTATTCTATTCCTACATGTATATGAGAGTGTGGTCACGTACATAAAGTGGTAGACTTTATAGGGTGTCCTCATCATTTTTATAAAATATAGCTGAAGAAGACAATTAATCACTTCATAATAAGAATAATGAGAATAATCATGTTAGAACACTTAAAAACCATATGAATCTCACAAGAATAAGTGCATCATCATGCATAATTTTTCCTCCTGATGCATCTCATTTTATTTTTAAGTCAGACATTATTCAATTTTTATCTTCTTTTCATGGCTTAGATTTAGAAAATCCATACTTGCATTTAAGAGAATTTGAGGAGGTCTGTAACACCTATAATGACTTAAATTGTAGCATGAACACCATCAAATTAAAGCTTTTTTTCTTTTTCATTAAAAGATAAAGCTAAAACATGGCTACAAAATTTGAGACCAGATTCATTCATGCTTGGGATGAAATGCAACAACAGTTTTTAAAGAAGTTTTTCTCATCTCATAGAACAAACTCTTTCAAAAGACAAATCATTACTTTCACTCAAAAACTAAGAGAAACATTTTATCAATGTTAGGATACATATCGAGACTTGCTTAATACTTGCCCTAATCATGGTTTTGAAACATGAAGATTGGTTTTATATTTTTATAAAGGGTTAACACCTAGAGATAGGTAAATGGTTGAATTGATGTGCAATAGAACCTTTGAAGATAAAGACCCTCATGAAGCAATGGAATACTTAGACTTGTTAGCTGAAAATGCTCAAAATTGGGACACCGTAGGTTCTTATGAGGCACCGAGTAAAACTCAACCCCATACATCTAGTAGAGGTATATACAACATTAGGGAAGATCATGACCTTTAAGCCAAATTTGCATCTTTAGCTAGAAAAGTCGAGACACTAAAATTAAAAAAGAGCGGTCAATTAAAATTTATTGAAAACATTGTGTGTCAAATATATGAAATAAATAAATACTCAACCAATGACTGTCCAACCTTACTTTTTTTTAAGGAATGTCTCCATGAAAAAGCTCATGCTTTAAACAGTTTTCAAAGGCCCAATCATAACCTGTACTCGTAAACATACAATTCTAGTTAGAGAAATCACCTAAATTTCAGTTGGAAGAGTGACAATGCATAAACTTCACCACCACAGTTTCAAGAACACCATAATTTCTAAAATTCTTATGGATATGCATCTTCTTATGCTTCATCTCTTAAAAGTAATTTTGAGAAAACTTTGTATGCATTCATTAAAAAGCAAGAGACAATCAACATTTAACTTGCTCAAAGCATAACAGATTTTAAAGATGCTCCTGCAAAATTCATATTTGCTCTCAGTTTTCAAGAGAAAGGTAAGTTTTCATCTCAACCACAACAAAATCTCAAGGGGCAATACATTACAAATGCAAGTAGTTTTGGAAGTCAACATATGGATCAAGTCAAATCAATCAGCACTCTTCATAGTGGTAAGGTTATTTAAAAACCAATTCTTGAACCTTGTGAGAAAGATGATGAGTAAATCTCTAAGGGTAGGGAAGGGGTTGAGTATAAACATTACAAAGAAAAGATTGATTCCCTACTAACATTTTTATTTTCTTATGCCATGACCAATCAGGAAGAAATCAAGGATGAAAAAGGCATAAAAAATATTAATGCAAATCTTTTATCAAAAGTGACAATAGATTCGACACCCGATATCACACTAATCGATGATTACTTTCCTGATGAATCTCTATTTTTTCTTAGTTTAATGCCTTTGTTTGCTAAAAATATTAATTTTCTTAATTCAGGATTTTTGCCAGCTCACTAGAGTACCAAAGATAAAAGAAATTTTTTTAGCAATGTGCAAAATTTTTATTGTGATGACCCTTATTCAATTATTGTCCTAATCAAATATTTCAAAGATGCATTCTCGATAATGAGGTAAGTAATGTCATTAAATCTTGTCACTCTAAAACACGTAAAGATCATTTCTTGTATAAAAAAAAGGACTGTAGAAATCTTAGAAAGTGGATTTTTCTAGCCCACCATATTTAAGGAATTATATACATTCCGCAAAACCTGTGAAAATTATCAAAAGGTGGAATTTATTTCAAAACACAAAGAGTCTTTAGATAATCTTCTATCGACTCTTAAGTCTTATCATAGTCGAGATAAACATCATGCAATTCATGACTTATGAACCCATTTTTATAAAGAACATGCTTGGTGTAGTCTTGGGAATCTGACTATAAAAGACCTTGTTTGCCAGTTTTTCAAAAAGAAATTTGGGAAGCCTATCCCCAACCCATAAAGGGTGTTTAAACCGTTCTTGGACTTAAAACCAAGAGAAGATGTGAGCCACAATAACAACCATCTATACATACATATGTTTTTTTAATAAATAATTAAATAAATAAAGAGAGAGAGTGTGTGTGAGAGACTCCAGCTGGCCTACATAAAGGTGGTATGATTGCCTTTTCAATTTCTCATCTATAAAATCCTCTTTTCCTGCCTTTTATTTTTACTTAACTCATACATTCAACAAATATAGAAGTGTGTAGAAATGACAAGTTTCTCAGGTCATCATATAAGAAATATTTGTGTTTTCGGTGGATTTAGTCCTAGAAAAGAAAAGGAGTTTTTAGAATCAGCAAATCATCTTGGTTAGGTGCTAGCTGAGAGAAAGATTCATTTAGTGTATGGGGAAAGTAGCCTTGGGTTAATGGGAGGTGTGTCAATAGTTGTATTTTTAGGAGGTAGTCAAGTTTTGAGGGTTTTCCCCAAAACTTTAGCACAAAGGGATATAATTGAAAAAATAATTGGAGAGGAACTTCAGGTATCCACAATGTCTGCTCAAATGAATACAATGTTTAACTATGCTGATGCCTTCATTGCTTTACCAGGTGGTCTGAGTACATTGGAAGAGATTTGTTATATCTGCTCTTGGGCCCAACTACGCATTCACCATAAACTCATAAGTTTGTTAAATGTTAATGGTTATTATGATAAGTTATTGTCGTTTCTTGATCATGCTGTGGAACAGGAGTTTCTAACATCTTTTGCACGACAAATCATAATCTCTGTTGTTATTGGTGAATAATTGATTGACCAATTACAATATTTCATTTCTATAATTGATCCCTCTATGAGTCGCATAAATTGGTCATCTCAGGAAAGTCGTAAAAAGCTTAGATTAGATTTGAGTCTTGATTTGTGAATCTTTGTGTCTTTTGCTTTTATTATTGTGTTTTGTTGTTTCTTATATTTGTGTAAGTGTGTTTCAAGTTTGTCAGTGTTCGTTATTTCAGGTGATGTCTTCTATACTCTATCTTTCTACTTTAGAACATTGAGGACAATGTCTCGTTTTAGTTGGTGGAGAGGGTAGTAGTTGACAAAAAAAAATTAATTAACTATGTTTTCTATTTCATAAAGCATGTGTAAAATTATTGTTACTAGGATGACAGAGTAAAGGAGCTCTTTTGTTAAAGCGACTCTTGAGACATATCTTAGTAACCATTCTTAACAAGGTCTATTATAATACTCTTTGAAATATTCAGGTTTACAAACTCTCGTATTATTATCACTTAATTCTGCTCATATACTCATTTAACATGTATTCTTAAATCTTAATTTTCATACACACGCACACTTTAACATATGATTGTGGGTTGCACATTGGATTATTACATTATTTATGTTCTTTTATTAGAGGTGACAACTAAGGGAAAATGATGGTATATAATTTGAAAAAAACAAAAAAAAACAGCAAAAAAATGATGATAATTAAAATGTAGATAATTTTGGTTTCGTAGCCTCCTTAATCTAAGTAATTAAACCCGAATGGATGTTTTAACACCTAATACCCTAAAGTCAACTGACTTAGGAGTTATTGGCCTAATACTTGTTATATGGTTTTAGGGGTGTCTTAACACCTAATGCTTTAAGACCAAATGGTTTAAGAGTCATTAGCCGAAAGCTCGTTACATGGGTTAAAGATGCATTGTGTTTTAAGTTACATGTATATAAAAAAAAAACAAGAAGAAAAAAATCTCAACTCAAGGAAGTTAACCTTAAACATTAGAACAAGAATTTTGTTTTCTTCCAAGTAAAGCCTCATAACTATGTGTTGATATATTGAGCATAAAAGAAAGATTTATTAATATCTTGTTTAAGAGGTATTGAGCTTATATATAAATTTAATAAGAGTTTGTTTATCTCAATAGTTTAATGGAAGTTGAATGATGAATACCTTGCTTTGTAGAATTTGCAAATTATTTTTCTATTTTAATGCTTTGATTAATAGAGACTAGTAATAAGTTGTTTGGGGGGTGTGATTAGTATTTAAAAGTGCATTTTTATCAAGATTTTATATTATCTTTTTGCACTTGAAGTATCAATAACTCCTTAACTAAAACATGTTTTATAATAACATATCTAATAATATAAGATACCTTTAATTTATGGTAAATATTTATTTTAAATGCAGGGCTATCACATAAATAAAAGGATTGATTGATGAATTTAAGAACTGAAATTCAAAGGACAAAGAGATGTTAGTGCAGTCCAAACCAGAACATTGTTTGGTAATTGGGTCATATCTGGAGCTATAGATCACGGACTTAGGTCAACTTTATATGGATAAAAAGGTAATATATAGGCCTATAACTTTTATATAGAGCCCAATATTTAAAAAGGACATTTTCAAGTTCAAATTGTAGAAACAACAAAGAAGTTCGAATCTGTCCTGCAGCCCGAACACTATTTAGTGTTTAGCCCATATTTGGAGTTTTAAAAGTCTAAATGATCTCTCTTTTTTTTTTTTGCTGGAAAGATAAGACAATTTTCGACAACTTTCATGTTTTCAAGTGGTTCCAATTTTGACGTTATCAATGATGTTTTGGACATATAAAAGAAGATAAGGATTGTCACCAAGTCAAGAGTTAACTACCCACTCATCAAATTAGTCATCAAATCAATAGTTTCTAATTTTGGCTTATAAAAGGAGGCATTTGCCATGCATTTAGGCATCTTGGTCTCCAGATCAAAATCATGCTCTTGCTTTCTCTCTTTGTATTTTTGTAATGCTTAAGTTTTGCTTTCATTAATATCAAGTTTATGCCTTTCAATTCCTTTCTTTTACTTAGTTAACTTTTATCTTATTTATATTTATATTTTATTTACTTATTTTTCTTTCATTCATTATGTTTAGCTAAATTTATTATGTCAAGGTGAAAAGATTACACTAATGGTGAAGAATAAGTATAATGTAAACTTAATATGGACTTTAATGTTTGATACTAACATCTTGTTCACTCTTTAATACTTTGCTTGTTAAATGACTAATCTAGATTTATATTGTATAACACTTGGTAGAACAAATACTTGGCACTCTCATAGCCCATACTGTATGGTATAATCGACACCTGAGCTATGAAAGGAACTTGATTAGTTGTTAACATAAGTTATAATCATAAATGTCTGACAAGATTTACAAGTACTAACATTAATCGAATAAAATAACTAATATAATCATGTTAACAATTTATAATCTGATTTGAACCTCCTTTATGTGTGGTTTCCAATTCAATAATGAAAGTTTATACTATACTTGTTTGACATACTATTAGTGAATCCTCTAACCTTGACATTTATTGTTATCATTGTTTAACCCTTTCATTGATCTTCGATCTTAAAATTCTCATCAACTTCTTCTTATTTATTATTATTATTATTATTATTATTATTATTATTATTACTACTACTACCACCACCACCACCACTACTATTAGTATTGTTGTCGTTTATAATTGTTGTTTATAATTTATACAATTAACCTCATTGTGGTTCGACCCCGGTCTTGCTGGGTTATTTATTACTTCGACACTCTTGCACTTAGAAGAAGACATCAATATTTTGGTCATGTCATATACCCATAACCAATTCTTAGAATTGATTGTGATTCTTGATTTCCTTTTGTTTTCTATGTTTATCATGTCTCCTCCATCATGGTTGCTTAATTACTTGGTAACTTTCTTATCCTTAGTTTGTTTTTTTATAGATTATTATTTTTGCTGATTATTATGCTTAGAGGTGGCTACTTCCTCTGTCTACTCTTCCTCCATTCCTCCCAATACTTTATCCTTTGGCACCCGAGTCACCAAGGTATTTATGGTTGAAAGGTTAAAAAAATTATTCCTTTATATTTTTTTAAGAAATTAAAAGAATTCCCTCCTAGTGCTCTTTTTGCTAGCAAGAGTTGCAAGGAAATTATCTTCTAATAGAGTAGAGATCAAGATGCCATTACTGCAGCACCACTTCTCCTTCATAACGAGCATGGGCATCTTGAATCTTGATCAGTGTTGAAACCTTACTTTACAAAAGCACATGTTATATATATATATATATATATATATATATGATCTCTTTTAACCTCATAACGTAGAATGTAATAGATATATTATAACAGTGTCATAGATAATGTGAATATATATTTCGATGAAAAATTTCACTTTTTGATCGAAAGAGATTGAAAATGCTCAACCGCATGTAATTAGATTTTTAATTTGTATTTATTAATTAGGATTATTTTTATTATTTTTTTGAACAATTTTATTTAAGAGGTCATGATTTGGCTTTTACTATTTATATATAACTTTTCACATTATAGATAGTTTTAATGAATTAATAAAAATTGCAGAGTTGTTAACTCCTCCCCAATCTCCTCTTCTTCGGCTCCTACTTCGAAAATTTTCTCTTATTTACTTCTTTTCCTCACATCTCTCTTCTCCACTTTAATATTTTTGCTTACATTATATTTTTGCAATTCATTTTCGTATTTATTTTTTTTTAATTTTTTCTTGTTGCATTGAATAAAAAAATTAAAATTAGCTTTTATTTTTATAATGTTTTTACTTGAAAAAATTGTTGTGATCTCAAAGCTAGAGTAGATACATTTACGCCATTATAACTACAAGCAAAATTACCCCAACAATAATAACAAAGCTGCAAGATTTTATTTAATAGGTCATGATTTGGCTTTTACTATTTATGTATAACTTTTCACATTATAGATAATTTTAATAAATTAATAAAAATTGCAAATTTGTTGACTCCTCTCCCATCTCCTCTTCTTCAAAACTTTTCTCTTATTTCTTTTCCTCACATCTCTCTTGTCCACTTTAATATTTTTGCTTAAATTATATTTTTGCAATCTATTTTCATATTTAGTCTTTTTTAATTTTTTCTTGTTGCATTGAATAAAAAGAATTAAAATTAGCTTTTATTTTTATAATGTTTTTACTTGGAAAAATTGTTGTGATCTCAAAGTTAGAGTAGATACATTTACGCCATTAGAGCTACAAGCAAAGTTACCCCAACAATGATAACAAAGCTATTTAATAGATCATTATTTGGCTTTTACTATTTATATATAACTTTTCATATTTAGTTTTTACTTGCAAAAATTATTGTGATCTTACAGCTAGTATAGATACATTATTGTGATCTTAAAGCTAGTATAGATACATTTACACTATTATCGCTACAAGCAAAGTTACCCCAACAATAATAACAAAGCTGTAACAAAGTTAGCACCCCATCTTCTAACTATCATGCCCTGAGCATTTTTAATAGGTGCAATTGTGATATGAATCACTCTTTTAATTGATCTAATTTGTCTAAAAATAAAAAGTTATTTGCTAAAATGAAACTCAATGGTACTATCTACTAGGAAAGTATGGAGGATCATCTCCTCGCTAATTGGAATGAAATAAAACAAAAATTACAAAAAAAAAAAATACATATTTGTTAGCAAATATGTAGTATATTTTAACTAGTATAAGATAAAATATGCCATTAGCAAGCATGAGAGCATGGCAGTAAGTAAGTTTTGTAGACATTTGAATGATAATCTTAGAAAAGAATTGTTCGATCAAAGCAGCAAATAAAATATCAGAATCCACCACACACGAGTGCACCAATTTCAAATTGAATCCCCTCCTTCCCGTGGGAATGTTATCAGGCCTACAGTTGCAAACAAAATAAAAGGCAATTCCCAGCGACCCCAACGGCAGCAGTCTCCAACTTCACAGTGCCAAAAATCCATAAGTCAAGAAGACGACTAAAAATCTTTCCTATTAGGGCATTCTGATGCTCTATGCCCTGACCGCCCACAATTAAAACAAGAGCCTCCGAAGCTTCTGTTATGCACAATAAAGATACCATTTCAATTTCAATGCATCTGTATATAAGGGATGACTGAAACTTGTATGACCAAATATGTCCAAACCCTCAATCACACAAAACAGCAAAAAAGGAAACAAAAAAAAAAAAAAAAACAGGAGAAAAACAAAAAAAGAAATCCACCAGGTGCCAACATCATGCATGTACCCAAATCTCATCCTATTGAGGTCACCAAAGATCTGATCGAGTGCATGACTACTGGATTCAACCAGAATACCAAACAACATTGCAGGGAAAGAATTAAACAAGAGGAACACAGGCAAGTCTAGGCCAAGAGATGAGCCCACTAAAGCTGTCATTGCTATTGATGTGGCTTATGCTTTTAAGGTTAATCATGCTAGCAATATTGACTGGAAAAATGAACCCAAGTTTGCTATGAGAAAAGGATATACCTATCCCGAGATGGTGGCCTACTTGATCTTCTACCACCTATCAGCCAATCATCTCCACTGCTTCTCGACATCCGGGACCAACTATTCTCATTACTGTTACTTCGACCACCACGCCTGTACATTCCTTCATCATCAGAATCTCTACCACTTCCCCGACCACGGGAAGATCTAAAGCCACCTCTCTGGCCCCTAGGACCCCCTCTAGCAGGGCGATCCCTGCTAGAAAACCTCCCATAAAAATCACCTGGAGGACCATCATCTTGCAATGCAGGCAACTGCAAACAAAGTTAATAAAAAGATTTTACTACTCTGCCAGAGACATAATCTACGGATTTTAGGCTGCATACTATCAGTGCAGCTAATTCAAGCAGCCTATGTGGTCATGTAGAAACAATGATAATGAGTGGCCAAAATCTAAAAAGAACCTTGGTGATCTTCGCAATAGTGTTTCCAGGTGGTATTTGCTTATTCAACAATTCTTTTGCAATCTCCTCTGGAAGATCAAAAACTGCTCCCTGAACCTGATATAAACTTATTATATTTAACTTGTTTTAAAGAATGAAATGCATCAAGAAGAAAAGAATCCACTGAACATGTTCAAAACATTTTGCAGAAACACACCCTTTCATCTGCAATAACATGTATTTTTCCAACTTCATCAGCTGCTGCAGGATAAACATCAGAAAGAAATCCAGTAACAGATCTAGCAGATAGAAACCCTCTAGAATATGTTGGATCCCGAGTCAACTGCAACGTTGCCCATCCCTGCAGATACAAAGGTCCAGTTCAAGTTACCAGCAAGATGCTAAAATAGCTATAAAGGTTGTAGTCCACCTTTAATAGTAAAGGAAACAAATATACTGCAATTATCCAAAGAAAAAAAATTAAAAATAGCAAATAGATAAGTTGTCAAGCACAGAAAATGATTAAACAAAATACCAGACCACATCCTAATCATAATACCTGATGGGTTGCATATTTACTACATTTCAGGAGTAGAAAAAGGATATCATCTGCATGTTAATCAGAAAAGGAAATGCTTCTAGAAGTTCGCAACAGAAAATAACAGACTCAGGAATGTGCCAAGGCTGCATGTACAATTAAGTAAACATGGTTCTGAGAAATCAGGGAATTTAGCTGACAGCAAAACTAGCATCCATGGAACATGATCACAGGTGTTATGGCAAGTTGTCTTCAGCACGATTGAGTGAAAATGTGAAAGAAAAGCGAGCAGTCCCACCAACCACTTGCATTGCAAATAAGACACTTTTTGCAAGTGATTTCTTAATATTATTTAAACAGCAGCAGTAAGTTAACTAAATTACTGTCCAACTAGAGACTAGCCTGATTAAAAAGGGAAACAAGCAATCATTGCACATTAGATCACATCAAATCTGTAAATTTCATGAGGAGCAATGCCTAAAAGAAAAATCAAGCACTTAGTTTTTATTTGAAATCTGATTGCTAGTTATTTACTTGTTCATGGCTAATGAGAGACCGAGATGAAGGAGGCTGAGAAAATCCACTCAAATGTGCTAGTGCAGCAGCAAGAGCACTTGTTCCTTGTTCTTCAATCAATTTCTGGGCAGTTGGGGTGAAAAACTCTACAGACTCAGGATGAACTCCACTTAGAGTGGCAACGACTTGCTCAGCTGATGACTCCAAAACCTCTTCAATTGCTGGTGGACTAACAAACTCAAACTTGCACCCTGCATCACGCTCAAGGGATCTGACAGTCCTCCTTTGACTGCTAGTGAACATCAAAATGGCTGTACCTTCCTTCCCTGCACGTCCAGTACGACCAGAGCGATGCACAAAAGTTTCTGCATCATTGGGAAGTTCATAGTGGATAATCTGGAGAAAAGGGTCAGCACAAGTTTCTTAGCTGTTTAAAAAACAGCCTGGGTGTTCGGGATAAAAAAAAAGGAATGGAAAAAATTCAATTGAAAGATCTTGTGTGGAAAGTTATCTAGGCATTGAATATCATATTTCTACATTCATGCTTTTCATAATGATTGAAGCACTTTTCTCACATCATTATAATAACAACTTAACCTGTCTCACTCAGAGTTAATGAGAAAAATTCCATACTCTCGGAGTGCCAAAACATACAAAATCTAATCATCTAATCATCAATATTACAAGAGTAATATAAATTTCTTATGTAATCATAACAATAGCAATTCCATGACTTTACCAAATCAACGTTTGGGATATCAAGCCCACGAGATGCAACGTCAGTGGCAACAAGCACAGTGAACTTTCCCTGTCGAAAACCATTCAAAGTTCTCTCCCTCTGATGCTGAGATATATCTCCATGCAATGCCTCCGAAGCTATAGTGTTTGTTAGCGCCATAGAGACTTCATCAGCATCTCGTTTGGTCCGGGTAAAGATAATAGTCTTCCCACCCTTCGCATAAACCTAAATATAATGGAAATGTTCTCTGCTTTAGAAACAACAGTTACCTCTGGTTCTGAAATCACTTCA
Organism: Populus euphratica; assembly: GCF_000495115.2. Classification (NCBI taxonomy): domain Eukaryota; kingdom Viridiplantae; phylum Streptophyta; class Magnoliopsida; order Malpighiales; family Salicaceae; genus Populus; species Populus euphratica. The sequence goes on along the minus strand of NW_011499926.1, from coordinate 962,423 downwards.
ATCAATAATGAGTCCCATTATCATGACAGTAATTGATAATGTATGAAACAAATAATGCATTCAACAGTAAAAATTTGCTAACAACGTCAATGTCTTATTATAAAAGACAAAAGTTTGTCACTGTAAGTGCCGATTTTCACTCAGATAGATGTAAAGGACACAAATAAAGGTGTATAACAAAATCTTTGTAGGATTTTCTAAATGAAAAGTATTCAAGTGTGTCCACAGAATTCAAGAATGGTCTTAGTTGCTTATCATGGAAGTGCTTCCCCAAGTTCAGTTTTCCAAAGTTTGCTTGCACAGATTCTGTGACAATCCTCTAAAATATAGCAAACTAACAGTGTCTATTTAAGAAGTCCTGGAATCTTTAAATACAGTGTATACATATTCTTTGGGGGGAAAAAGGTTAAAATCCTGCAATGCCTTTTTTTTTTTTTGAATTAAGATATGATGGGATGTTGACACCTCATATACAAGGACAAAATTGATATATTTTTAGTTTTATTCTCTTGAAAGTAAGCTAATGCAGCATTTTATTTTATTTTATTTTATTTTATTTTTTGTTCTGAATGAGCAATGCTTGCACAAAGCTCTCTTCAGAACTTGTGCAGGCTCAGGCACCTGTAGAAACTCCAATAATAAAGACATGAATAGATTTTGAATGATGGGACTGCCAACTCATACCGTTACAAGATCACTAAGAATGGTACGCTTCGAAGCTGCGGTAGCCGATAGAGCATAAAGTTTGATTCCTTCTGCCAGCTTTTCCTCTTGATCACCAACCTGTGAAAGAGGAAAGGATTACAAACATGTTTTTAGGTTTAAATCCATCACAAAGGTAAATAAGATAAATTTATTAATCTTCTTGTTTACTGTCAAGGTGCAAGCAGTAACTTATTCATTTTGTTTATTTTTTCTTTTCTTTTCCACACCCAACTCCAAAAAATAGTGTGCTAGTAAAGTTCTCTAATTATCCAGTACCAGCAGAAACTTGCATAACAAGAATCAAAGAACACACGGACATGATAATAGAAAGGGGATTGTACCAAGTCAATTTGCAAAGGATTATCCAAATATTTCCTTGCCAATTTTTTAACCCAGGTAGGCATAGTTGCAGAGAAAAGCATGCTCTGTCGCTTTGATGGTAGATTTTCTAAAATAACTTCCACATCCTCCTCAAATCCAAATGAAAGCATTTGATCAGCCTCGTCAAGGACCAAATATTCAACCTCTCCCAATTTGAGGCTGTTACCTTTCAAAAGGTCAATGATTCGACCAGGAGTTCCAACCACAACGTCAACTCCACGAGAAAGAGCACTTTGTTGTGTGACATACGAAACCCCTCCATAGACACAAACAGTGCTCAAATAAGGTGCAGACTCTTTAATTTCTTTCTCTACTTGCTTTGCTAGCTCCCGAGTAGGTGCAAGGACCAAAACTTTAGGAAGCCTACCAGTTCGCCTGTTAAGAAGCAAAAGAAAAACATTAATGAAGCACATGAATCCACATTAACAAAGGGTAGAAGACATGTGAGGCAGGTGTAGTGAGCACCCACCTTTGCGAGCCTCTTAGCTCAGCATCTTCAGTAAGGCGTTTGATGATCAGAATGCCGAAGGCTAATGTCTTGCCAGTCCCAGTCTTTGCACGAGCAATGAGATCTCGACCTTCCAGAGCCGGAATTAAAACAGCTCTCTAAATCATTGAAAATCAAAAGCATAAGTTGAGTGCTTAGAAAAGGGATAATAACATTGTACAAGAAAGTAAACTAACTAAATATCTCAAACAAGTGATGTCCTAGGAAAATTAGGGACGGGACATTGATGATATCTCAAATAACAGCATGTATTGTTAATGCAGTAAAAAAGCAAAGAAAAAGAGTAAACTAGTTAACTAAGAAATGTGAAGCGCAATGTAATGGAACGTGAGAAAAATAATGATAGTGATAATAAAAGCCAGAGGATATAAATAGCAGTAACAAACAAGAACAAGATAAAGAGGAAAAGAGGGAAGTACAGACTTGAATGGGGAAAAGGTGAGTGATTCCTCGATTCTGGAGGGTTTGGACAAGGCGGTGAGGCAAACCCAATTTAGAAACGTCAAGTTCGTCCTCACTAGTATTGCTACTTGGCTCAGTTTCAGAAGAAGCGTAATGGACATCAGCACCGCCGGCTTCGACATCGTCTTCGAAATCAGAAAACCCATCTAGCCCCTTGAAGGCCTCTTCGCTCAGGATGGAATTTGGGGAAGCGATAGCACTAGGAGGAGAGAAGATGCTGCTGCTATTATTAATAATAAGGCTGTGTTTAAAGCTAAGTTGCGTTTTGGCTATTAAAGAATTGAAATGAGGAGGCCTTTCGGACAAAAAAGGAGCAGACGACGAAGAAGGACATGGTATAGCTGGTGACGAATGCGTCGTCGTCGTTGCTCTTCTACAACTATTAGTAGTAGTAGAAGGGAATAGAGAAGAAACCCCAATTACAGTACAAGTAGAAGCCATTTTTTTTTTGTTCTTCTTCTTCTTAATTTCACCCTCTGCTAAAGGGAAGAGAAGGGAGAGGTGGAAGTATAGAGATAATGTGATGTTTAAGGGGTGCAGGCGGCAAGCGAGTTTGTAGTGTATAGTGCAAAGTAAGAGTGGGAAGGGGAAGAAGGAAGATAAGGGCGCGCCTTCTCAAAAACTTATGGCCTTGGAAACCTCCACCTCTTCCTTCGCTCTTTAACTTGTCGATAAATAATATAGAACGATAGTTACCTGTATTTAACTATGTTTGCTGCCCTGAACAAAGGCCAATATACAATGAGCATTCTGATCTGATGATTCATAGGAGATATTTTATTTTCTGGACTTCATTTTGTGGGCTCGCTCACTGGCCCATTAACCCACCTCTCTTTCTTTCTTTTTTTCACTTAAGAAAAAAAAAAACACCAGGAGAAAAAGAAAGGTCCCAAGTTTTTTTTCTTTCGAATAAAATCACTTGATGAATCTTCATTTGGTGTTATTAGCAAAATTAATAGCATTAAGAGATTATTATTTCTTATGACCTCCATCTTGTCCAGGTCATTGGCCAGTTGGCATTAATGCTTTATTATTTTTTTAATTTAATTTTCTGATTAAAAAAAAACAGCCACACTTACATAGAAGTAATTTTTTATTAAAAAAATACTATACTCGGATTATTATTGTTATTTTGATAAAAAAAAATATTATTATTATTATTATTAATTTATTTTGATAAATATTATTTTTATTTTTTATTAAATAAGTATTCTTTATTCAGAGATATATTAAAAATATAAAAGAAGAATTAATAAAAAAAATTTAAAAACACGATTTGCAGCGGTTCCAAACATACCCGTAATTTCCCGCAGTTAAATTAATTATTAAACCTTTTTTGGTTTAAGGGAGAAAAGAAAAGAGCTGGCAAAGAAAAATAACGAAATAAAGGAAGAGAGAAAGAAATTGGAGAAGTAAGAAATTGGAGAACAGATATATTGAAATTGCAATCCCCTCCCTCCGTCTGTCTAACAGCGATATCAATCCTCTCATCCGCCATAATTGCGTGCTAGCTATTTGAGTAAACGGAGGAGCAACGCCTCCTTATCTTTCCCTTTTTACTTCCTTGACACTCCGACTCCGTCAGTCAGATCTCGTCACCTCTCCCTAATTAATATTCTGTAAGTTGGTGGTTTCATTTCTATCATCTCCATATTCATCAATTAACACTACCACTTTTACATTTATTTATTTGTAGCTACAGTATTATTTTTTTATTTGTCAATCTTTCTCCTCTTTCTGACAGTAATGATTCGGTTCAGGGTTCGCGATTTACAAAGCTCCTGCACCTCCAATTTTATGAAGAAAAATATTAAAATATATTATTATTAATTAACTCACTCATCAAGGTTCCTTCCTATATACTTCTTACGCTCATTATTCTTCTGCTTTCGCCAATTTTATTTTTTTATTTTTCAGTCGTTAACTATTTGTTCATTTATTTGGATGATTGTAGGCACAATTTTTTTCCTTCTGGTTGATTAGTTATTTTTCTTGCTTGCTCACGATGGCTGAATTGCTGCCAATTTACTTTAGCATTATTGCTTTCTTTTGCGCCTTGGGAGCTATGGCTTTGGCTATTTTCCACATCTACAGGCACCTTCTGAATTACACTGAACCTACTTATCAGAGATACATTGTCCGCATCATCTTTATGGTCCCGGTTTGTGCTTCTCTTCTTTTTCACTTGCTGCTATTTTATCTATACTAGTTCAATCAAGAAGCATGAAGGAAAATGAAGAAGAAAAGAGAGATTTGACCAAATCACCAAGATAGTAAATAAGGAAAAAATGTGCGCTTATAATCTAGCAGAACCTTCCTTTTTTTTAATAAACATGGGAAAAGGAAAGTGAGTAGAAAGATGTTTTATTTAATAATCATGATCAGAGTATTTTGTCTAGTTTTCTTTAAGAAAAAAAAATCTTCACCTTTAACAGTCAGTTAAGCATGTTCAAAGAAATATTTGTGAACGAATGATCTAAAATGCGCAGAAGCTATACTTTGTGCATGACTGCATGTTAATATATTCATAAAGCATGCGGAACAATCTGTTTGTCCTTTTGCTTTTGCTGTTTCTGGAAGGTGTAACTGAGAAAGATTTTCTTTTGGTCAAATGCTCACAGGTTTATGCATTGATGTCTTTCTTGTCCCTAATTTTACCTGAGAGTTCAATCTATTTCAATTCCATACGTGAAGTGTAAGTGTATTTCATTGCTTTAAAAAATTGCAGTAGCCTCTATCTATTTGTATAGTGTGTATCTAAATTTGTATTGATATCCAAATGTCACTATTTCCTAACAAAGTGGATTACGATAGCAAGCATCTATGTATCATTCCTACATGAGCTTGGAGTTATTGATTACCAACAATCATTAATTGTTAGCTTAAATTTTCCTTCCTTTTCCTTTCCTTGTATCTCGCTTCAAAATACAAATGGACAGTTGAATTACTCTTGTGGGCATACAGATTGTATTACCCAGACATTTAGTGTTCATAAATGCAATTGTACATCGAATCAGTAGGGCATTTAAGCTCAAAACACTAAGATTTCCTATGGAAGAATGGTTGATTGCAAACATTGTCTGGTGATGGTATTGTTTTGAAATGGTCATGGTGACTATGTGATGGCACAGTGGTTGTGATGGTAGTGTTACTATTAATCTGGATGGCTGTGTCACCAGGTATCAATCCAAGGGTTCTTCTGAGGCCCGCAAGTGGTCTGATCTGGGTTAGATCCACATATTTAGCTGGTGTGTCATTTGATAGTCTCTTGAGATGCCACTGTGGGACATGGGGTCTTCCCTGTGTTCTGCAGCAGCATAGATTGACCACCTTCCCCTTTCTACCATTGTTGAACCAAGGGGTGACAGTAACTGGCTCAATGTTTTTCACCTTCCTTTTGTGTTATCATTCTGTAAATTTGACACTATTACTGTTAAATGTTATTCTACTTCATGCACCTTGGAATGAATAAGCCAACCATGTCCTGCATCCTATAGTATCCCAAAAAAATTTATGTAGACAACTAGGATCTTGTAATGATAATATTCCCATTGCAGGGGCTAAGAAGCTTTCTTTGTGCAGTATTTACTGCATGAACCATTTATGCTAATGATTTATTAACTGTTTCAGTTATGAAGCTTGGGTCATTTATAACTTTCTGTCCTTATGCCTGGCATGGGTTGGTGGCCCTGGAGCAGTTGTGCTAAGTTTAAGTGGGCGGGCTATGAAGCCATCATGGTGTTTGATGACTTGTTGCTTTCCTCCCGTACCATTGGATGGGTGAGTTCCTCTTTGTTTATGGCTTTGGGGAATGCACAAATCTCATTGACCTGTTTTGTTCAGAAAATGTGTACTCCATAATCTGCAGTTGTATATTCACCAAAGTTCGTTATCATTAATTTCTGTCTGAGTTTTGAGTTTTGATTCAATGCAGGCGTTTTATTCGGAGGTGCAAGCAGGGCTGTTTGCAGTTTGTGATTCTGAAGCCTTTTTTAGTTGCTGTTACCCTTATACTTTATGCAAAAGGAAAATACAAGGATGGGAATTTCAGTCCTAAACAATCGTATCTGTATCTCACCATTATATACATGATCTCATATACAATGGCATTGTATGCTTTGGCATTGTTTTATGTGGCATGCAAAGATCTCCTTCAGCCTTTCAATCCAGTTCCAAAGTTTATCATCATCAAATCTGTTGTTTTCTTGACTTACTGGCAGGTAAAACTTTATCCGCAGTTTGTTCTCATTATGAAGCTTTACAGACTGATTGTTCAAAGTTTTGTTTGCAAGCAATGTGCTTGTAGTTGAAGTCTTTGTGCTATCCCTGAAGAGCAGAGAAAGCACATGATTCTCGTGTGACTTTTCAAGTTTATACCTACTGGATTCAAAATGACTTGATTGTATGCAGGCCTTTGCATGATTTTGCATGATTTCCTATCTGGTAAAGTTGCTGCAAGTTTTAGTCTGATAAGTCATGTTTTGTGCCCCGCATGTATGAGGACACATGTAACGAGCCTTTTCAGCTGCCTAAGTTGTGCTGCTATTTTTAGACAACTTTACTTTTTTGAACTCTTGGTGCCTTTTAGCTTTCCCTATTCACCGTCTGTGCACAAGTTGCAGAGAGTTAAGATTGATTAATACATTAACTGAAATTCATGAAGAAATCAAGTAGAGTAAATAGCAATTTCAGGTAGTACCTTGACTGACTCCCAAACCTTAATTCTCAAGAGCTCTCCAATGATACCCCCTGCCCCCTTACAATCACAGTTAATCCTTGGGGTTCTCTAGAGTCTGTAGAACTAATCTACTTGATAGGAAATTCCAAAGGGTCTTTTATGCTACGAAAGAAAATAAATCTCCTAGGAAAAATTCATATTCTTCTTTTTCTGACATTCTTCCTGCATCAATTCGTAATATGTAACTGCAGCGTAATGTTGTTTAGAACTTATTACTTTCTCTTAGAATTGTGAGAGATATACTTGCAGACTATTATTGTCTTCTCTTTGTTGTTTTTCTTCTTTGCAATATTGGTGTAGTGATACCAGTCTGCGATAGGAGCTTCAGTTTGTAAAAATTCTTGATATGGCACAACCAATGTTGCTTTTGGATAGGATCCCTTCATTATTAGGTCCTAGCATCCATCTGCTAAAAGGAATCATCTACCTCTTTGCCTCAATATTAGTTATTAGATTTGGGAGTAATTACCTTTTGAAACTCTCATTCTCCTAATACACTGGCCAACTGCCTCCCCTTCTGAGCCTAAAAAGCGGAGTGGGGGAATTCAGTTGTTCTTACTTCTTCAATGTAGAATGCATCTACTTTATTCTTTGAGTGTCCTAGTCTCATGTTAAATTTATCTGTGGACAATTAAAAGATGGAAGCAAAAGAAATGTGTGATGATCTGGTTATGTTTCTATTTTTCTTCTTTAGGGAGTTCTGGTATTTCTTGCTGCAAAGTCTGGATTTATAAAGGATGCAGAGGAAGCTGCTCAGTTTCAAGATTTTATTATATGCGTTGAGATGCTTATAGCTGCTGTTGGTCATCTTTATGCATTTCCATACAAAGAGTATGCTGGTGCAAATGTTGCTGGTTCATGTGATCTGACACGTAGTCTTGCACATGCCTTGAAGTTGAATGACTTATACCATGACACTGTTCACCAGGTATGCCTGACAAGTTTTTTGTTTCCTCCCATGGGTCCTTTCAAAACCATGCCTATTTATATGCCAATGATTATTAAAATATTTGCAGTTTGCACCTACTTATCATGATTATGTGCTCTACAACCATACTGAGGGTGATGAGGGAACAAGAAAGTATCGCTCGCGAACCTTTGTGCCAACAGGCCATGAGATGGATGCTGTGAGGAAAAACAAACTCGTATTTGGAAACAAGATAGACGAGATTCAGCTATCCAGTCACTCTTCCTCCGCCACAAGCACACCCAAAAATGATACAGTGCTCAATTCTGCACATTCTGATGCAATGAAATCTTCCCTTCTTATGGATTCTTCTAATTCTGTATCTGCACCATATGACATGTCACTTATCGACATGGACTTCTCCAATTACCCTGCAAAAGTTGCTGCTGCAAATGAAACTAGTAGGTGACAAGAATGGAGGGACTGAAACAAATGGTTAAGATAAGTACCCTTAAAGCAAAGAGTTGAGGAATATGAGGTTGTCTTTCTGCTTCAGGAAAGCAATGTGTGCAGAAATGTGTGCTATCATTAGTGTCAATTTCCTTGAGAGTGTTTCATAGCCCTCAGTCCTCTATTTTCATTTGGTTTAAGCATTTCACTTGCTGATGTCAGGCTTCTCAATTGTTGCCTGTTTGTCCAGGGTTATCCACCTTTGTTGCCTATTCTGCTTTGTAGATACAGAACTTATAGACGTCATACTTAAGACATTAGAGGTCACCATAAAATTGGTTGAATTGTTTGTTTACCCTTCAAATATCAATGACTGTCCACCCTGCTTCCACTTGTGTTCAAGATATGGAAATTTTAGATTTCCCGTTTGCAATTTCCCATTTGCATCGTGAAATTGCGTTTTGATTCTTGTGAACTTGTTTTTGCTGTTGCATGTGTGCTAAGCCAGGGCCATTATGTGAGTTGTGGATTTAACTCATCATTGCTTTTTTACATTTCGGTTTGCCATCCTAGTCATAACTATTTGCATCATGGCATACTAAGAAAGAGTACTTCTAGGTTTTCTTGCTGTTGTCAAATAATTGGAAAAGGTTGTAGGATTTGAAGTTTGATGCTGGAATCTGCATATTTTGGTTACCATGGCAGGTTTTTGTGTCCCATAAATTTGACCATGTCACAAGAAACAGGTTTCCACAGTTCTACTTTGACAGGAAGTCTTTCCTAAATGCGTGGGATGTCATTATAATCTTAGTAATAATATAGTTATTTTTGTTCATGGATGTTTAAATTGTGTTATTCAAAGTAAATTGATGATTCTAATTGTTGCACTTGATGATGTTACTGGGTGAAGCAAAACCACCCCACCCTCGAATGATCTTTCAGCTGGTGCAAGGGTTTTTTTTTTGTAAAAATATAATGTTTAGGTATTGTAAATGTATTTAAAAAAATTTTTGCTACTTGGATTATTCACCTAACTAAAGCATTGTTTGGGAGTGAGTTTTAATTTTTTTTCTTTAAAATTTGAAGAAAAACATTGCTTCAAATTAATTATTTTTGTGTTTTTCTTTAAAATTTGAAGAAAAAAATTGCTTCAAATTAATTATTTTTGTGTTTTTTGGATTGTTTTAATATGCAGATATTAAAAATAAATTTTAAAAAATATTATTGTGATGTTGTTAGGAGTGAAAATCACTTTTAAAAGCAATTAAATAATAAAAAGATAAGTAACTAACAATTAAATTAAATTTTAAAAATAAAATATTTAAAAAAAATAGAGGATGTTGTTACAACTTATTAGATATAAAAAGATAAAAATGTCATCATATATTAGGTGTTGCTTGTATCAGTTATTTTTTTATTTTTAATATATTTATTTAAATAAAAACTACATTTTAGATGACTGGATAATAATAAAAAAATTATTGTAAAAATATAAAAAACAAATCCTCAAACACTAGTTTTAAAATGTTTCCTTTCAATAATATTTTATTTGTTTCAACCTCATAATAACTACTCGTATACCTTATGAAAATATCTAAATATTCTCAATAACTCATGACAAATCTATCATCACACTATTATTTTCACTCTATATCAACAGTGTTTTTCCACAGTTCCAATTAGGTATTGTTAATTTTTCGACTCTACCATAGAAATTGGAGAAAGCACATTTGACTTTTGAGTCCGTTAAATTCTCTGTGCTGAATTATTTATTTGCCATGGTTAAAAGTTGAAAGTCTCTGATTATATTGTTTTCGCAAGTTAGATGATTTATTTTACGAATTTATTTACTTATTTTGTTGGAATCTCTCTCTATTTTCAAGTATTATTTTAGATTTGCTACACAAGTAGTCTCGGTGTGAAAGTACATGCTTAAGGTCTTGATTGTAGGTATCAAATGTTGACAACAGGTGATTTCCAGAGAATCAAGATGAGACAATTTCCTAGTGAATGTTTAGACTTGCAAGGCAGGTTTTGTGCGCTAATGTTAGTAGCCATTTGTTACAACTGTCCTGATTATTTGATCTGTAATATTTCAGAGTCAAAGTTTAGAAAGCTAAGCATTCTGACTAGAGCTTTTTTTTTGCCCTTTTCATGGAAATTGCCTTGCATGCATGAACTGAACGCTTCTACTTGACACATCTTGTGATTATTTGAGGCTCATTATCATGGCATGATGATCTTGGTGCTGCACTTGAAAGAAAGCCATGTGCTACCAAGGGCTGAGAAAAGAGAACGTATACTGGCTAATGGAAAGAAGTACTGCTAGTAGTTAATACTAATTAACAGAAACACACCTTGTGTGTTATAATTAATAGAATTTGTTTAGCGTGGGAAAACACTGTACAGCAGGCATGATTCATTGTAGATTATAATATTGGAATTATATTTTTTTCCCCCCTAAAGAACTACTTGAACTGGTCAGCAGGAATAGATTGACCCAAACCGATCCACAGAAAACTTTTCAAACCTAACCAGCCATCTACATCCGGCATGCATCATAAACCCAAGCTTTTAATTTGGGAGAGAAAAGAAAAGGGAAAGAACAACACAAAAGGTACGTGACCGCCCATCTTTATCCTTCCATTTCCTACCCAACGTACGTGTCAAGAGTATAAAAGAAGGAAGGAAAAGTCCGGCTTGGGTCCAGCTCCTTCCTACTGCGGCGGCGCACTGCTCGCACAATACTCCACAACAGGGAGAAGCAACATCAACTTAGTTATTATATTCCCTTATAACGCCAGCCAAACAGACCCCTTAGCCTCTTCCCCTTCCGCCTCCTCCCTCCCTTCTTATGTTGTACGTATTGGCTTATTTATCTCTGCTTTAAAATCTCTCACCTGTTTTATTTTAGATCAGATCATAGATAGCCAGCTACCTTTTTCTTCCTTCCTTTCTTTCCTTTTTTTTTTTTTTCTAAAGTTCTATCTTTCTATCCATCAATTTCCATTTCATGCACACATAACCAGGTAGCTAGCTAGCTAGCAGGAGTGATCATCATGGCTCTAGTATTGAACCGCAACTACAGCTACAACACTAGCCATCATCTGGGGCCAACTCCGCTGTCGAGGAGCAGCAGTAGCGGTACTTGGAATGAGTTATTAGGAGGATATAGCAATAGTTCAGAGCATTACAGCAGCAGCAGCAGCTCAGTGGTGATGATGGAGAAGAGACAGTTATTTCTTAGAAGCTACCAGTTCAGCAGGAAAAGAACCCTAACAGAAAGGATCAAGGGTTCTTTGATAAGAGCGAAGAAAGTGATGTGGCTGAGACTAAGATCTGCTCGTAAAATTAGAAGGTTGGTTTGGTCCAGACTCCGTTTTGCATTCTACTGTCGCCGCAGAAGAAGATTTCTTCGCCTCATCAACCATAATCATCACAACTCATCCACCTGCACTTTCTGGTAGGAGGACTATAAATATATATTGGGCTGTTTCTTTCTTTCTTTCTTTCTTTTCTTTTTCTAGTATTTATTCTTCAGGGGAAAAAACTGTTTCTTCCTAGTTTCTCTAGTGTGGGAATTAGTTTTTATGCCTGGCTCTAGCTAGCTAGCCTGGGAATATTAAAGGGCTAAAATCCTTCATTACAGCATTGATGTTCAATTAAGTTATATATATATATATATATATATATATATATATATGATCATGGTGCTGTTGTTAATTAATTTCGCTCTTGTGCGCATGCTAGATGCTAAAACTAAAAGCAGTCCTTTTTCCTGTGTAAGATAAGATTGATGTATTAAGTTCCGCAACTTGAAATATAATCGATCGAGGAACACTTTACTGTATGTATGTGCGTGGGTGTGGAAAATTGTGTTCATCTTGTTACCGAAACCTCTGCTGCGCGCATAGAGAATTATGCCTGGATTCTTTCATGTCTTAATTGTAGAGTGATATTGTAATGAATTCGTCTTCTTCTCTTGAAATCGAAGACTACTGAACATAGAGATGAATATTATGTAATGAAGGTGTGTAATCCTAGATTAACTAGGCTGAATTTTAGATGCATCACGCAATTCCATATAAATATTTAATTACTAATATTTTAGCTTTGGGAAAGCGGCATCTAATTAATATTATCGCAAGCAAGTTTGAATTCTAACATAAGGAGAAGCATCTATTCTATTGCAGTGGCTTTGCCTTTTAAATAAAAAAAATAAAAGTCAAATATTCCACACAAAGTGGAAAGAAAGCCAACGTGTAGAAAGTCATCGATTCCTTGCTTTTACTTTCATCATTCACACAAGCCAGCCAGCCATGGAGCTAGCTGTTCAACTTTGGAAACAAATTAAAACCATGATTTAGTAATTGCACTTTAATACTATCACGCTGCAGTTTGTATTAGTTTTTGTTTTTTTTTTTAATTTAAAAAAAATGGGTCTCCATTTGCCCTTTTATATATAAATCTGGGTATTATGTGACATAGGACTCAAAGACTTGTCCCAGTTGCAGTCTTAAATATTAAATTAATCTAGCTACCCTTCTCTTGTTCTTTCACGTATCACGGGAATTCCCGTCGTGTTAGTTCCGATCCTCTTTGGCTGCTGCTACCACTTGGCTACTTTTTGTAACAATGGCTGCAAAAGACAACACTACCAGATAAGCTTCTTTCTTCAAGTTTCCAACTTATAAATTCATGCATCAAGTTCTTCAAAAAAAAATTTGAATTCATTCTCTTTTTGAAATACATTCAATTCAACATTTGAAATTTTAAAAAATATTTTAATTTTAAAAAATATTAATTTAATCAATCAATAATTTTAAAAAGCATATTTAAATAGATTCAAATTGTTCTTACTTTTATATATATATATGTGTGTGTGTGTTCACAAAACAATCACTACCATAAATTTACACCATCTCTGTAAAATTCAAAGTTTAATCATTACCATAAATCACAAAACAATCACCACCATAAATTTACACCAAAATTCAAAGTTTAATCATTACCATAAATTTTAGCAATACATTATATCGATAGTTGGACTTTGGATGATTTTTATTGATAGACTTATAAACAATTATTGTTCGTCAAAAAAACTTTCCTCAATGATTCTTATTTTCATAAGTAAATATAATATTTTAATAAAAAAAATCATTTATAATTAATAGTTTAATTTAACCAATATAACCAATAGTTTAATTTTATCGGTGATTAATTAATAGCAATAATATTTTAATAATTATTTTTCAACTTTTTAAAACATACTAATAAACTTGATAGTCAGGTTATAATTTAAAAACTATTATGAAATCATAAATACATATTAGGGATGGATTTATTATGTTGGTAAGGTCATATGTATTAATGCCATATCATTTGCCCTTTGTATTTTTTTTTACTGTAATTTTTTTAATATACATTGACAAAAAAAATTTGTTAGTGTATATAGATGGAAATAATGAAGGAAACATTTTATTTATAAGTATTACTATAATTTATAATTTATGGGTGAAATTTTTTTATCAATATTTATTAATTTTGTAGTAGCGAATAATCTACATGATTGATTAGCCCTCCACATAAATTTGTCGACTAAATAATATAAACCTCAAAGATTTATTTTCTCTCGAAATTATTTTTTATTGTATCCTACCCGTAACTAATTTATTATCAAACCACAACACAATTAACACAACTTTTAGTAGTCCTATAATGCTATATTTGAAGAAATTTTGTAGTGCTCCAAAAGTATACGGTAACAGTCATATATATATATATATATATAAGAGTAAAAGGAATTAATGGTAAGTTACTTCGAAATATATGATTATCTCATAAAATAAATCTCTCCCTTGCTTGCATTTATATAAATAACCATGACAACAATGTTCTAGCTGGTTGATCAACCCTCTAATTCATTATTTATGGAAGATCCGCATCATTAAGAGGTAGCAAGCACGCAAGGTATCTTCGAAAGTAGATCCCAACAGATGATCGTTAATATACGTTTAAATGAATGAATTGCTTGCATTACACACCGATCTGCCTATTGCGCTTAATTATTATTTGACCTTAAAAGGAAAACATAATCAAATGGCTGCAGGCTGCAGGCTGCTGGCTGCTTGCATGACAGAATTTTATGAATTAATGTGCTTGGGATCTCAAATTTGTGCACATGTGGCCTCACGTACTGTGTTTAGTTAAGAAGAAATTAATATTGATTATCTCTCCCATCCCATTCCTGAACTTATTTTGATTAATTATTTATATATATGTTAATTAACTATCAAAATCAAGCAAAGTAGTATGCTTAATTTGCTCCTAAAAGTCAAGCAAATTTAGTTTATCGCTGACTGAACAGAATGGAAGATACATGCATAAGGTATCTTATACATCCTAATTATTAATTTATTAGTATTTCTTTATTGTTAAATAAATCTAAAACCCCATGTAAAAAAGAAAACAGAGCGCGTGACGTTGTTGGGCTACCATTTCATGTGCGGCGATGGGCTCCGTATTGAAAGGGAACCTCCTCCAATATTGGACTATGACTTTACAAATATGGATGGGCTACTAGGCCTTACTAAGGTGGGCTGTAAATCTGAAGAATGCATTAGTTGGGCTATTGTATTCTTAGGCAACATTAATTAAACGGCCCGCATCTATACAATCTCTCAGGGCCTACAAGTCCAAACTCGATACAGTATGAGATTATTGTATAAAGAAGCAATTCCACTGTGGATGTCTAACAAACAATAATTCTTTGTACAATGGCATAACAAATGTAATAATATTTTTTAAGAAATTGGTAAGGTTTATTATGTTAATCATATAACATGAAATTATTCAATATTTAATATGTTTGTTTTTGCTTTTTCAATTTACGATTTCATATTTTTGTGTGAATTTTCTTTTAAGGTTTTTTTATATGTATTGAAATAACACACACACACTCTAATTACTTACTATGATAAATCCATTTCTCTTAATATTTTTGGTAAACTTATGTGGATATATAATATGTCAACTATTTTTGTTTTTGTTCTTCCTTCTAATTTTACCATTAACACGATATAAATCTTATCAAGAATGATGAAAATGCCATAAAATGAGCACCCACAAACATAAAATAATAAATTTAAATCTTTTAAAATATATATTATTTTTTGAAAGAAAAAGGTTGTGTGTTAAACATATAAAAATATATACCTTAAAAAGAAAAATCACACAAAAAGATGAAATCATAAATTAAAAAAGTAAAAAAAACCCCGATCATATTATATAATTATTGAAGAGTTTCATGTTACATGATTAACATGATAAACCTTGCCAATTTCTTAGCAAATATTATTAGACTTGTTTTAGAAGGTGTTATGCCATTGTACAAACAATTATTGTTTGCCAGATTTTCAGTAAGTGTATTATTTTCTAAACTAACGGGTAAAAAAAAACTAACCCACATAACAACCGTCCATTAGCTATTTAATTTAAAAAAAAAACAAGTTGGAGCAAATGAATTTCCACAAGGAAAAGGAAAAAAATAAAAAGAGTAAGCAATACGTCGTTGTTTTGTTCGACAAGGTACAAATTAGCCCGACAGTTGATATTGTTGACTTGATTGATGGTGGAGTGTGGACTCTGATCTCTGTCAAAAGTGAAGAATAAACAGCCTTGTAGATTTCCTTTAAATTCCTTTGCTTTTTATAAAATGATTGGATTTGATTTGTATCCTAGCAAGTAACATGGGCTTGCATCAATCATTGCACATGCATGCCTGCTAGTGCCTGCATCAGATCTCATCAACCACTGACTAGTTAATCAAAGAAAGTTGCAGTGTGTGTTTCTAACAGTCAATCAACTAGTTTATGTCCCTCTTGTTGTCCATTTCTTAAGACGTGGAGCTAGTGCTAGCCATGTGTCTTGAAGAATCAAAAAGGTAGGCAAGCAGTCTTTACCTTTCTGCATTTGCATTCTAGTGCTATGTATCTGAAGCAACATTTATAATTAAATTGATCAGATTCCGCATATATCTAACTACTCTTAGATACATTCAATGCACCCTTCCTTCCACTTGACCCTCTAAATGCTCTGCTTCCTTACACACACATGCAAGTATTAATTTGTTGCTCGAACAAGGCACCAGCTCCAGTCGACGAAGTCCTACTTCTGACCTATAGCTCCTGTTATTCCAGTCCATTAACCTGGAGTTCTTGTTAATGCTGCAGATGGGTTTCCAAGCTAATGCTGTAATCCCCTCGAGGTTCCGCTACGAGAAGCTTATTAATGGCGGTGATCAATATCATGAAAAATTAATGGCAAGGCCTAGACGATGGCGTTTTTGGGTGAAGAAAATGAATGGAGGGGTAAAGGGTCTTCGATTATCCCGCTCCAGGAAACTCACTTTCAAGGCGTTGTCTGTGATCCTAATGCCAAGCCCACACAGCAGGATTGCAAAAGTGTATGCCCATGTTATTGATAGAATCAAGATGATGGATGATCTGACTCCGTATCCCAACATTATCTTTTCCACTCACTGGGGACTTCCAGTTTTATCCCATCCCCATCCATCTGTTAAAACCGCTACAAGGCTGAGTTCTCTTCATACAAGCTTAACATGCATTTAGGAGCTTGCATATTTATGTTTCAGCAGATAAATTTAGTAGAAAGAAATAAACTTGCTTTAAATACACAATTATTCTTTGTCTCCTTCCTTAGCACTACTGAATGAAGTACTCTAACAAGTATGGAAATGTTTTGATATGCCAAGGCATATATCTGGTTAATTTCTATTAACCCACCATGTTACTAATTGATTGTAGACTTCAAACATCTTAATTAAGCACTGCAGCACATATAGCCTATGCCATAATTAACTCTTCACACCTCTTTGATTACCCAAATCAAGTTGTCATGACGATGAAGCTAATTAAAAAACCAACAGATTGTGGAATGTCAAGGTTTAGTGCATTCATAGCCTAACCCTTTTCGGGTACATGCGCCCTCGCACTGCTTCTTCGATTGCAGAAAACTTCCCTGCACTAAAGCGTTTGATGATTCCATCGTGTGTTTTGTCAGCCAATGCATTGCCGACTATTTTGGATGGCCCAAATAAGTTTGAATATATACAAGACATTGTTTTCGAGTTGATGAGGAAGAGGTGTATAGGACACGGGTGATCCCTGATGCACGGGTGAGGGCCAAGGCATGGAAAATTGTCCTCCTTGTTTCAAGTACAGACAGCCTGGTGAATTAGCAAATCTCCCTTCCATTTCCCAATTCATACAATCCGAAATAGGAGTTCGGCATCTCCAGCATATTTTGAACTTTGAGCCGAAGCTTTCCCCCAGAAACTTCCATTGCATTGATATGATGATCAGCTACATTTATTGTGGCCCATTTCGCTAGCTCGTCCTTTCCTCCCTACCTTACCTAGCATGAAAGCCGATCCGATGTTCCACGCATAAGCATCTTGATCCGTGGAAGATATTTTGAAGCCAAGTACATTCTTCTTCCCTTTATACAAGGGGTTCTTTATAGAAGTGTCTTTTTTCAAGCCCAAATACTTGTCTTAGCTTCCATCCTGAAATTGATGTTACTAGTTAATGCATCCAATGCAATTCATGTAGCCAAAATCTTGTTTATTTTTCAGCTAAAACAAAAGCATCAAATTACAAGCCGGCGTGACAAATTTTATAAAACGTGTACCAATATATTCAGTGGAGAATAATTTGGTCAACCTTAGTCGTTACAAACATAAATGATCATATTTCAAAATTCCAATATTCAATATACTCGGGAATACAATAATTTAATATTTGGATAGTAATTGATCACATATAAATCAATATTCTCTTCTCTAAATCAATATTCTCTCCTGTAAAGCTCAATAAATAAATAAATAAATGATTGACAATAAAAAGCTAGCTCAATAAATAAATGATTGACAATAAAAAGCTCAATATCTGCAAAACAATCATTTTTGGTGGAGTTTAGGACCCTCAAATGATATATCAATGACTTTTAAGTAAAGAATTACAATAAATAAAATAATAAGCTTTAAATTTCAAGAATATGAGTATTTATTTTTGTTTTTGTATGATAAATGTTTTGAGAATTAAAGTATGAATACTTAAAGGAGAGTAATTGTGAACGTCTTTACCTAGGTAATTTAGAAAGTATTTATAATATAAACGGCCATATAAATATAAATATAGGATCGAAGATAATAAAATTTCAACAAGGAAGGGGAAAAAATCTAAAATAAACAAAATGAGAAAATGTGAGAGTGTGGGCCTAGTATAAGGTCTAAACGAAAGAGGGTTAAAAAAAGAGTTAATGGGCTAAGTTCACATGTTCATGTTAAAAAGAGACAAATTTATCACACTGGATCTTTGACTACTATTTAATCTATATCTTGAGCTTTAATGGGAGCTTTATTTTGGTTCTACTTGGGATGAAAAATAGATATATATACCTTTTCAATGATGTATGATAGGCTTGTTAATTTATTCAGATGAGAAAGAACGACACGTTTGAAGTTGGGCTTGAAATCATATTCGAGATGTAATTTTAGTACCGTCTAGTTTTACGCAATCAAGTATAACTCTCAATCCAATGATTGGATTAGAATGAAATTTTATGATAACCTCCTGACATGTGGATCTAGCTTGGGTCACAATTTCAGATCAACTAAAGTTTAGAAAGACCTTACAAAGACATTAAGGGTATTCTTATTATTCTAGCTAAATTTATTATTCTTCTACCTATATAAACACTAGTGCAGACAAAAGGTTGGGGGAATGCCTACTATCATTATCCTTTTCTTTTTCTTTTTCTTTTTCTTGTTGATATATTTTCATAAAAATTGATGTTTTGATAAGTAGAAGGAGAGATTAAAACCCTAAACACCCAATATTAAACATAAATAATCATCTAGAGAGGGGGTAAAGAATTGGATGAAAATAAAGATTGGAGATGGAAATTTTAGTTTGGAGGAGTGTAATTGACATCAACATAACATGAAAAGGTTGTTAAAGCCACCCAATTTACTTTGATTTTATTTTAGTAAGTTTTACTATTGAATTTTCAAAGATTGTAAATTAGAGTTCTTAAAGAATTTTGGGGGAATTAAGAAATTTTATTTAAATGATATAATTGAAGTGTAATAAAGTAAAAATAGTGGCTTGGATTATGAATGATTGAAAAAAAAAATTAGGTGTTCATGCTTATAGGGGTTTTAGCCAAATTACATATATTTTATTTGTATGATAGTGTTGAAAATGATTTAATATGAATGCATTTTTGTATTTAAAATTGGTTAAGCTGAACATGCTAGTATGTAGATGAAATGTTTATGCGGAATGTATATATGTGATTGTGTGAAATTAAATGATAATAATGTAGATGTTGATGAAATCAGAAAGATTATGAAAAGAAAAAAATTAATTTTCTCAGGTTGGTAAAGCCAGCCATAAGAGAAAAGAAATGAAAACTTGTGAGATTATATAATTATTGTCTAATGGTATTGGATTGGTAAGTGTTAAGTCATGATAATGAATTGAGACAATGAAATCTTATGTTAGTTGTAATAGGATTCTTGATATGTTATGATTTTGATATGAATGAGAGTAATGATGAGCTTTATGTTTAAAGCTATGAAAAGCAATATTTGATGATGTTTTAATGTATAAAGACACTTGGTTTACATGTCAAACTTGTTTTAAATATGTTGTTGGAATTTAGTAGTTTGGATCATTCAATTTATAATAGCATTTAAAACTTGATGATGATGGAATCTGAACTACTTTTTTTTCATTGAGTTATATAACTCTCTATATAAGCAACAAATCGAGGAAAGGTCTTGATTGAACTGAATTTGGATAGATTTTAAATGTTATTATAATGATTAATTCTGGTGTTAAAAAAAAAAAGAATTAAGTGTTTATTTCTTATAAAAATTATATATTAGTGCCTTAGCTTTACATCAAGATAAATCATGTCTAAAACCGAGTTTTATAGCTCCAGATATGATTAAAACACTGAATAGTATTTTACTTTGGTTAAACCAAACCAACCAAGATTTGTTGTTTATAATCATTTGCTTGAAATTGTTTTAAAAAGATGAATAAAATGAGTATAGCAAAGAGCCTAGAAAAAAAAAATTTGCTTAAGATACTCAATTTCATTGTTTATAATTGCTTGTTTGAAAGGGCTAGTTGTCATGTGAATAAACATGATAAATATATTTTTTCTAAACAATGGAATAAAATTAACTCATGGATACATATCCATATAATCTGGACAAATAAAAAAATTATTGTAAATTATATAAAATATAGATGATGAGAACCCTAAAATAATTGATAGTAAATGGATATTGTCATAGGGTAAGTGCTTGATACTTTTAGTTAACAAACTTATTAAGTCAAGTAACCGTATTTTTAAAAATATATATATATGGTATGTTTCTATTTCAATATTATTATGCTTGAAACTAGTTTCCCAATAATGAGGCTAGTGCCTAGTAATGGATAATGAAACTAGTTATTCAACAATGGGGTTAATGCTCGATAATGGCTAGTAGCATTAGTTGTTTAGTTGCCAAGATGTTAAGCCTAACTTATAAGGTAAAGTACATGCAAACATAAATTTTATTTCTCAAATGGTTGTATTATGCTTTAATATAACAAAATGATTTAATTGTCAAGTTCCTCTCATATTAGCGCCGAGAAGTTGATTTATATAATAATACATTTTGATATAAATATAAATATTATAAATTGTAGATGTTAAACTAATTGTATACCATTCTTGAGCTATATTGATATGGCATAAGGCTCAGAATGATTATATCACGATTGTGGCATTGGATTGTGATATAAATGAAGATATCGATAACTTGATACGATCCAAGTGTAAAAGAAACTATGTTGAAAATTAATATAAAGGCAATTGCATGAAATTGTATCCAAATAGTTTAAGTGGTCATGCAAAGTGAATAATAAGTCAATTAATTGACCATATGACAACAAACATAAATAAATAAATAACATGTGGTGGAACAAGATGAATATAAGTTGACTGAGTTAACAGGTTAGTGATTAAGTATTTAGTCATTCATGCTGACAAGTTTAATGGAAGAGAAAATTACTCAAACATGTTATGCAAGTACAAAAATAATGGAGAACCTTGTAATAAAGCATAAAAAATGAAAATGGACATGGGAATTAATTAAGATGGAAATAATTAAAAAAAAGTCATGAATGGACATAGAAATTCTTAACTTGAAGAACACTTGATTATGTTACAAATAGGTGTGCAAAATAATTAAGTTGAAAGTTTTTGTACCTTATATAAGTGACATGATTAAAGAGTTGATGTCTTATTCCAAGTGCAAGAGTGTCAAAGTAAAATAACCCAGCAAGACCGGGGTCGAACTACAAGGAAGTGAATTATATAAATTACAAATAAAGAAAAAGATTTGAAAAGAATAATAACAGAAAAAAAAGTTGAAGAGAGTTTGGGATGTGATATTGATGTAAGGATTAAACAATAACAAAACATATGTCAAGGTTATAGGATTCACTAATGGTATTTCAAATAAATATAATATAAATTCTTTTTATTACTCAACTAGAAACTACACACAAAGGAGGTTCTACTCGGTTGATTTCTCGTTATTAGCTCATTATAAATTACTAACATGATCATATTAATTATCTTATCTAAGTAATACCATACTTATAAATATCATCAAGCATTCATGTTGCTAGTTTATGTTAACAACAAATCAAGTTTCTATCATAATAACGATGTCGGTCGAAAACTATGAAGGATCAAGCATTTGATGTACCAAATATTATACAACACAAATCTAAATTAACCATTAAATAAGCAAGGTATTAAGAATTAGTAAGATAAAAAGATAAAACATGTTAATAACAATCTTTCTTGGATATAAACATTTAAAGCTCATGTTGAGTTTATATTATACCTATTCTAACACCATTAGAGAAACCTTTTCACCTTGACATAATTAACTTAGCTAAACATTAAGAAGGAGAAAAACATAAATAAACAATATAAGAACATAAACATAATATAAGTTAATTAAGTATAGGAAAGGAAATGAAAGAGCATAAACAAGAGATTACTATAGTATGAAAGAAAACTTGAACATTACAAAGATGTAGAGAGAAAGCAAGAAGATAACTTTGATCTGAAAATTAATATGACTAAATACATGGACAATGCCTCCTTTTATAGGCTAAGTTTTAGAACTATTGATTGATTGAAAAATTGGTGGGCATCCATTGATTTGGTGGCTTGTTTTTTACATTAATAGCTGCTGGTTTTTTGATATTGTGGGCTGATTATTGATATTATTGGCTGGCCAAAATGTCATTGCTCACATTAGAATTATAGTCAACTGAATTATGAAAGTTGTGGGCAATTGTCTCAGCTTTCCAACACAAAAACCCATAGCTCATTTGGAATTCTAGAACTCAAGATATGAGCCAAAAACCGAATAGTGTTTGAGCTGCAGGACAGCTTCCGACGTCTTCGTTGTTGCTAAGATTTGAGCTTGAAAACAGCAGAACTGAGTCTTTGAAAGTTGTAGGTCTATGTCTTACCTTTCCATCCATATAAAATGGATCTAAATCTGATATCTACAACTCCAGATATGATCAAATTACCGAACAGTGTACGAGTTTGGAATGCACCAGCAACACTTTGCTAAGTTTGGCCTTCTTTTTATCCTTTCAATTTCAATCCTTAAACTCATCAATCAATCCTTTTATTTATATGATAGACCTGCATTTAGGATGAACATTTACCATGAATTAAAGGTATATTATATTTTTAGACTTGCTAATATAAAACATACTTTTGTTAAGGAATTTAATGATACTTTAGGTGCAATATGATGACATAAATACGTAATGAGAATGCACTTTTAAGTACTAATCAATGAGTATAAGGAATAATTAGGTTAGAAGAAAGAATTGAGAAAATTAATTGGGTGTAAGGTATATGAAAATAAAAGGGAAACAAATTAAATGTCTTATGAATGAAATAATGATATAACTTATATGTGTTTGGGAAGTGAAATGAGACATGGAATGAGTTAGATGTGAACACGTAATGAAAGTATTAGAATACATTTAATTAAATTACAAGATGTAAAAATTAAACCACACCAGATGATTTAAATTAGTTTGTGTGTGTAAAAAGTAATACGATGATGATGATATACTTATAATGATAAAAAAAGAGAAGTTATTAGTAATGAATGAGAAAGTTCAACATCATAAGATGATATAGATTTGATATGCTAATATAGATTTGATATGCTGAATAAAAGATATATGACATTGGTTTTATTTGGTAGTATTAAATTGTTAATAATCATAATGATGCACGAATAAGATTTACAAATTTGATAAGTGCTCCAGGTAAAAATTTATGAAGATCATGGTTCTCAATACAAAAGAATCATAAAGCTACTTCATCTTCCATGTTCAAAGATTTTGTCTTGTGTTTTCAAAAGAATATTTCAAAAGAAATCCATGTTTATGTAATTTTAGAAATTTGATAGTTTCATTTATTTGTTAATGATAAATCATATATTGTGGTATTTAATAAGTTGTAAATCAAGTGTAGCAATTGTTCTAAAAAAATTACCTGAACTTTTACATACTCAATCATTGAAATAAGTATAAATGCATGAGAAAGTATAATATGTTACATATCTTTGAACCTTAATGTTTTGATGAAGTGGAGAAGTTAGAGAGTTATTTTCTCCCAATGACAATAAAGAGCGATACATATCCCTTACACAATATTAATAAGAGATAAATATCTTACACATCATTAATAAGATGAAAATATAAGCAAATATCTCTTACATAAACTGTTGCTACCTAATTTTTTACTCATGTTTATGATAAAATTTCAGAAAAAAAATAAAAAATAGCAAAAAAACAATGAAAACACTAAAAAATGCATTTGTAATATATTTGTATCGTTTTTAGTATTTTCAAATGTTATCTTAGAAGAATTTAAATTTTCAAAAGTATTTTAAATGTATTCAACATTTAACTTGTTAATTTTACAATCATTAATTTTTCTTGTTGATATTGCTCGCTTTTAAAAATATAAAAAATAAGAAAAAAAATCAAAATTAACAAAAAAAATAAAGAAGTTAAGGGACCAATGTGTTTTGGGAACCAAGCTACTTTGTCTATAAATAAAGGTCATAACACACATAACAAAAGGGGAGAAAATTTATAGGGGGTAATTTTGCATAATTGAAAAGGAATCCACAAAAAGAAAAAACCTAAACCATAAAAAACCCTAAAAACCATAACTTTTTTTTTTCTTTAAAGGAACCCACCTCTCACTGCCCCTCATAGAAGAAAACAAAATCAGAATTGGCTACCCACCCTCTCAAGCGAGCTAATTAGTACTTAAAAATGTATTTATATCGAGGTTTTATATCATCATTTTATACTTGAAGTATTAATAAGTCCTTAACTACAACATGTTTTATAATAACATATCTAATAAATATAAGATACCTTTAATTTATAGTCTATCATATAAATAAAAGGATTAATTGATGAGTATAAAGAGAGGGATAAGTTTAGAAAAGAAATGTTGGTTCAATCTAAAATAAAACACTATTCAGTCATTGGGTCCTATTTGAAGTTGTAGAATTTGGATTTAGGTCTGTTCTATATGAAGAGAAAGCTAATACATGTATGTAAAAAGAGTACAAAATTTAAAAAAGTTATTTTCAAGTTCAAATTTTAGCAACAATAAAGAAGTCAAATATGTCCCGCAACCCAGATATTGTTCAGTGTTCAACCCATATCTCGAGTTTTAGAAGTTCAAATGATCTTTGTTTTTTGTTGGAAAGCTAAGAAAATTTCTTAGAACTTTTATAAAGACAACCTGTTCAAATTTTGATATTAGCAGTGATGTGTTGTTTAGACAAAAAAATAAAGATTGTCATCAAATTATTATGTGGTCACCCACTTAACAATTAATCAATAAATTAATAATTTTAAATTTTGGCCTATAAAATAAAGCATTTGTCATGCATTTAGATATTTTGGTTTTCAGATTAAGATTATATTTGTGCTTTTTATATTTTTGTAATGCTTTAATTTTGCTTTCATTAATCTCTTGTTTATACTTTTAATTTCTTTTCTTTTACTTAGTTAACTTATATTTTATTTATGTTCTTATCTTATTTATTTATGTTTTTCTTATTTATTATGTTTATTTAAGTTTATTATATCAAGGTGAAAATGTTACACTAATGGTGTAAGAATAAGTATAATATAAACTCAACATGGACTTTAATATTTGATACTAACATGTTTTGTGTTTGTTATCTTGTTCACTTTTAATAATTTGCTTGTTAAATGGTTAATCTAGATTTATGTATAACACCTGATACAGCAAACACTTGACACTTTAATAGCCCAACAGTATGGTATAACCTACACTTGTTCTATGAAATGAACTTAATTTGTTGTTAACATAAGTTATAATCATAAATACTTGACAACATTTACAAGTATTAATATTATTCAAAGAAGATAACTAATGTAATCATGTTAACCATTTACATTGTGATTGGAACCTCCTTTGTGTGTGGTTTCTTGATTAGTACTCAAAAGTGCATTTTTATCATGATTTTATATTATCATTTTGCACTTGAAGTATCAATAACTCCTTAACATAAGCATGTTTTATAATAATATATCTAATAATATAAGATACCTTTAATTTATGGCAAATGTTTATTTTAAATGCAGGCCTATCATATAAATGAAAGGATTGATTGATGACTTTAAGAACTTAAATTGTAAAGGCAAAGAGATAACCAAACTTAAAAAAGAGATGTTGGTGCAATCCAAACCGGAACATTGTTCGGTAATTAGGTCATATCTGGAGCTATAGATTTTAGATTTAGGTCTACTTTATATATATGGAAAGGTAAGACATATGCCTACAACTTTTATATGGAGCCCAAGATCTAAAAGAGCCTTTTTCAAGTCCAAATGGTTGCAACAACAAAGAATCCTGAATTTATCCTTCAGCCCGAGCATTGTTCAGTATTTTGGCCATATCTGAAGTTCTAGAAGTCGAAATAAGCTGAATGTTTTATACAAGAAAGATGACACAATTTCCTAAAACTTTCATGTTTTCAAGTGGCTCTAATTTTGACGTCATCAATGATGTTTTGGGCAGACAAGAGAAGATAAGGATTGTCACCAAGTCAAGGGTTGACCACCTACTCATCAATTAGTCATCAAATCAATAGTTCCTAATTTTGGCCTATAAAAGGAGGCATTTGTCATGCATTTAGGCATCTTGGTGTCCAGATCAAGATCATGCTCTTGTTTTCTCTCTTTGTAATTTTTGTATTGCTTATGCTTTACTTTCATTAATATCAAGTTTATACCTTTCATTTTCTTTCATTTGCTTTGTTAACTCTTATCTTATTTATGTTCTTACTTGGTTTATTTATTTTTCTTTCTTTCATTATGTCTAGCTAAGTTAATTATATCAAGGTGAAAAGGTTACACTAATGTTGTAAGAATAAGTATAGTATAAATTTAATATGGACTTTAATGTTTAATACTAACATGTTTTATATTTGTTATCTTGTTCACTCTTTAATACTTTGCTTGTTAAATGAATAATCTTAATTTATGTTGTATAACAATTGGTACAACAAATGTTTGGCACTTTCATAACCCATACTGTATGGTATAACCGACACCTCAGCTATGAAAGGAACTTGATTTGTTGTTAACATAAGTTATAATCATGAATGCTTAACGAAATTTATAAGTATTAACATTAATTGAATAAGATGATTAATGTAATCATGTTAACAATCTATAATCTGATTGGAACCTCCTTTATGTGTGGTTTCCAATTGAATAATAAGAGTTTATACTATACTTGTTTGACATACTATTAGTGGATCCTCTAACTTTGACATTGTTTGTTATCATTGTTTAATCGTTACTTTAACTTTCCATCTCAAAGTTCTCATCAATTTTTCTTCTTTTTTCTTTTTCTTTATTATTGTTATTACTACTACTACTACTACTACTACTCCTACTACTACTACTATTGCTAGTATTATTATTAGTATTATTACTACTACTACTATTATTGTTGTTGTTGTTGTTGTTACTATTACTATTATTGTTGTTTATAATTGTTGTTTATAATTTGTACAATTAACCTCCTTATGGTTCGACCTCGGTCTTGCCGGGTTATTTATTACTTCGACACTCCTACACTTGGGAGAAGACATCAATCTTTTGGTCGTGTCATTTCTATTTCAGTAATAAAATGAATTTGAAATACCATTAATGGATCATCTAAACTTGACATTTATTTTTATCATTTTTTAATCCTCATATTAATCTTACATCTTAAAGTTCTCTTTAACTTGTTGTTGTTATTGTTGTTATTTATATAGTTAATCTTCCTGTTGTTTGACTCCGATTTTGTCGGGTTATTTATTACTTCGACACTCCTACACTTAGGAGAATACATCAATCCTTTGGTCGTGTCACGTTTCTAGCACCATTACTGAGGAGGTAAATTCTTTTATGAATTATAATATTTATTTTATTTTTACTTTTTACTTTTCTTTTATCTAACTTTTATTTCTTTTCTTTTATTTCCTTTTCCTTTTCTTTTTTTTTTTTATCTTTTTTTCCATTTTATTCTCTTCCTACATGTGTATGAGAGTTTGATCATATACATGAAGTGGTGGACTTTGTAGAGTATCCTTATTATTTTCAGAAAATATGATCGAAAAAGATAACCAGTCACTTCATAATGAAAATAATCGAGTTAAAACACTTAGAAACCACATGAACTCTACAAGAACAAGTGCACCCTCATTGATAGTTTTCCTTTCTAATACATCTCATTCTAATTTTAAGTCAGACATTATTCAACTTTTATCTTCTTTTCATGGCTTAGATTTAGAAATTTCATACTTGCATTTAAGAGAATTTAAGGAGGTCTGTAACACTTATAATAACTTAAATTGTAGCATGAACATAATAAGATTAATTTTTTTTTATTTTTCATTAAAAAATAAAGCTAAAACATGGCTATAAAATTTGAGACCAAGATCCATTCGTGTTTAGGATGAAATGCAACAATAATTTTTAAAGAAGTTTTTTCCATCTCACAGAATAAACTCTTTCAAAAGACAAATCACCATTTTCACTCAAAAATTAGAAGAAATATTTTACCAATGTTGGGATAGGTATCAAAATTTTCTTAATACTTGCCCTCATCATGGTTTTGAAACATGAAAATTTGTTTCATATTTTTATGAAGGGTTAATACCTAGAGATAAACAAATAGTTAAATTGATATGCAATGAAACTTTTGAAGATAAAGACCCTGATGAAACAATGGAGTACCCTAGACTTGCTAGTTGAAAATATTTAAAATTAGAACATTACAGACACTTATGAGGCACTAGATAAAACTCAATTTTATATATCTAGTGGAGGAATGTACAACTTGAGAAAAGATTATGACCTTTAAGTAAAGTTTACATCTTTAGCTAGAAAAGTTGAGGTACTATAATTGGAAAAAAAATGGTCAATTAAAATATGTTCAAGACATTGTGTGTCAAGCCTATAAAACCAATAAACACTCAACCAATGATTTTCCAACTTTGCCTCCTTTCAAGGAATACCTCTATCAACAAGCTCATGCTTTAAGCAATTTTCAAAGGCTTAATCATAACTCATACTCGCAAACATACAACCCTGGTTGAAAAAATCACTTATATTTTAGTTGGAAAAGTGGTAATAATAATGCACAAACTTCACAGTCACTATTTCAAACACACTATAATTTTTAAAATTTTCAATGTTATACACCTCCTTATGTTCCCTCTCCTAAGAGAAATTTTGAGGAAACATTGCATGCATTCATGGAAAAGCAAAAAATAATCAACACTCAAAATGCTCAAACCATGGCAAATCTAAAAGATGTTCCTATAAAATTTATATATACTCTTAATTTTTAAAAGAAAGGTAAGTTTTCATCTTAATCACAATAAAATTCCAAGGGGCAATATAATACAAATTTAAGTATTTCTGGAAATTAATACATGGATCAAGTCAAATCAGTCATTACTCTCTACAGTGATAAGGTTATTTAAAAACCCATTCTTAAACCTTATGAGAAAGATGGTGAGTTAATATCTAAGAGTAAGAAAGGGATTAAATTTGAACATTACAAAGAAAATACTAATTTCTCACCATCACTTTTATTTCCTCATATCATAACCAAACAAAGAAAATTCAATCATAACTCTTAAATCTTTAAAACTTTCAAACATGTAAGGATCAATATATCTTTGTTGGATACTATTAAATAGGTACCTTTTTATACTAAATTTTTAAAAGATTTGTGCATTGTGAAAAGAAAATTGCATGTGAAGAAGAAAGCCTTTTTAATTAATAAGTAAATGTCATTCTTCAAAACAAGAATGCTTTGAAATATAAAGACACTTGTTATCCTATAATTTTTTACTTTATTGAAGAACATAAAATTAAAAAAACTTTATTTGATCTTGGAGCTAGTGTGAATTTACTTTTGTAAAGTCTCAATCTAGGTGAGTTAAAACCAACTTTTGTAACTCTCTTGCTAATAGATTTGTAAAAGTCCATAAAGAAATGGTTGAAGATGTATTAGTATAAGTTGATAAATTTAATTATCTTGGACATACAACTTATTAAAGCATGTATTCATTTCCTATTATTTTATGATGTCTATTTCCCACAACTTCTAATGCATTGATTAATTATAGAAATAGACTGATAAAGCTATCATCTATCATTTGAAAACATGACATTGGAGATGAATATTTTTAACATTTGCAAGCAACCTAGAGATGACAATGATTTACAAGAAGTAAATCATATTGAAGAATTAGTTTATGATCAACTTGAATTTACTTTGAGTAAAATTGAGTTTGATGAATCTAAAGATTTGCAAATTATTTATTCTAAGAAAGAAATTATGAATAAAAAAGGCATTGAAAATGTTGATACGAATCTTTTGTCAAGATTAACAATAGATTCAACATCCAACATCACTTAACGAATCCTTACTTTCTTAACGAATTCTTACTTTCTTTTAATTCAATGCCTTGGTTTGCTAAAAATATCAATTTTTTTCTTAAAGATTTTTGCTAGCTCACTAGAGTATTGAAGATAAAGAAAAGTTTTTGAACGACGTAAAGAACTTTTATTAGGATGACCTTTACATATTCAAATATTATCTTGATCAAATATTTCAAAGATGCATACCCGATAATGAGGTAAGTAATGCCATTAAATTTTGTCATTCTAGGGCATGTTGAAGTCATTTCTCATCAAGAAAAACAATTGTAAAAATCTTACAAAGTGGATTTGACTGGCTCACTATGTTCAAAGACACATATGTATTCTACAAAACTTGTGAAAAATGTTAAAAGTGAAGATTTATTTCAAAACATAAAGAGTTTTTAGATAATTTTTTATTGACTTTTGGGACACATCATAGTAGAGATGTGCATTGTGCATTTCATGACTTATGATCCTATTTTCATAAAAAAAAACTATTTGACATAGTCTTGGAAATCAAACTATAAAAGACCATGTTTGACAGTTTTTAAGAAAAATGGATGGGAAGCCTATCGCAGACCTATAGAAGGTGTTTAAGTCATTCTTGGATGTAAGCCACAATCACAATTACCTATATATACACATGTTTTTTCAAAAATAAATAAAAAGAGAGTGAGAAAGAGTGAGAGTCTAACTGACTTACATATAGGTGGTATGATTGCATTTTCAATTTCTCATCTATAAATTCTTATCTTATTTCTTTTCATTTTTACTCAATTCATATATTTAACGGATATAAAAGTGTATGGAAATAGTAGGTTTCTTAAGTCATCACATAAAAAATATTTATATTTTTGGTGAATCTAATTTTGAAAAAGAAATAAAATTTTTAGAATCAAAAAATTATTTTAGTCAGATTAGCTAAATTTTTTTTATTTAATATATAAAAAAATTTAAATTACAGATAAATGTATCCATAACTATATTTAAACAAAAAATTAAATGCTGGAAGTACTTCCACAAGCTTCATCATAAAAAGATATCATTGAAAAGACAATCATCAAAGGGGAGGGAAGGTAAAGATTGACGGCGGCAGAATTTGCAGCGGCAGAGTCAGAAGAACAATCATTATGGGAAAGGGGATTCCAATCTGCAGTAGGTCGGCTAGAAGAGACCTAATTCTGCCAGGTTGAGTTGCTGCCCTCAACCCTGTTTCTGCCGCTTCTTTCTCTTCTATTTTCTGGACTTTCTTTCTCCTTTCCCTTGTAGAACACTTCCTCTCCAGTTTCCGCAAGGACATAGCCTTCTCGGCCGACCTATAGCAGCTATTTCCCGCAAGGACTGTTCTTCCAACCTACTGACTTTGCTGCTGTTTCCTTGCTTCTGCCTTCTGCAGCAGCTTTTCCAGCCTGGTTCTCATCGGAATCATCCAGCTCTTTCTTTCCAACGCGTCTACATATTTTCATTCAAGGTAAATGTGGTTTTCATCATGTCATGTGGCAATTTTTATTTGTTCATAATTAATTTTGATGGTTGACTTTACCATCTTTCCATCTTTGGATTTGAGGATTGTGACAATTCACTATATGTCAGGACAAGCAGTTTGGTATTTTTTCCCCCTCATTTCCGCTAACGCAAACACAAATTGTCAATATTGTTTTTTTAATTTAAAATAAAATCAGGATGTAAAGTCTTGCTGCTATCAAACTACATTATGCTGTGATGAAATGGATCGACAAATGCTCCATAAAGGAAAAGCAAGTGAACTTAGTTAATGAGCAATTGAATAAACTTGGAGGTGGTGGTGGCAAGAGTTGTTAAGCTAAAAGTATAATTGAACCACCACTGTAAAGGAAGGAACATATACACCTTTACAACCGAAACTGCAGCTCCAGTCCCCCCAAATGATAGCTTGGAAGCAGCAAAGGTGGCCCATGGTCACATACTTGTGAATGCAGAAATGTATCCGGCCCCACACATATATAATACAATTGAGACCAGAAGCATTCATATGTGGATACATTCATAGATATTCAAGGATATCAGTAGAGTCATAATTTTTAAAGCAAGAAAATGAGGAGAGCATATCGCAAAATGTGGCGGGTGGTGCCGGACTGCACAATCAAGAGAATCTTGCGAACGGAATCGATGAGAGACATAGAAGAAATACTCAAGAGTAAGCTGGCAACCATTAAGGAAGACGAGTCAGAAAGTGATGAGGTGGAGAAGAGTACTGTAACACCAGCAATATTGGCCAGGAGTAAGAAGAGACCAGAAATAAGAAAGAAGGGGCGGTTTTTTGTGGCTCACTTGAGCTTTAAAAACCGTATGCTATTCATGACTGCTGGGTTGCAGGTTTGCCTCCAAAGATAGCTTGCTTGAATATTAATGGAATTTTAAGCCATGCAAGCTCGTATATGTATGTTGGATTCAGAATAAGCAAGCAATCAAGCAGATTGATTTCTTTTGTTTGGTCAAATTAGATAGAGTAATTGGTGTGATTTATTTGACATCTTTTATATATATATATCGGTAATTAATGTCAAATCGCTTTGTGTTTTACGTTTGATTTTTACGGGATGATTATTGTGGGCGGGCGTGTGTTTAAAGAATTAGATGTAAATTGTAATAAAAATTGAAATATTTTACAGCTCACTGACGTTAATGTTTCCAAATTTCAAATTTAAGTTTTATGATTTTTCTTTAAAAAAAAAAAAACATTTTCTTTTCCAGCGAAGCTATGATTGCATATTATTGGCTTTCATTGCTTCATTATTCGTACGTGCCATGGCCGTCTTGGGCTATTCTCTGGTCACAGCCTCTTTTCACTCAGATGAAGAAGCAGATTTATAGCCATTAGGATGATGAGTTTTGGGCCCTAGTGTCCCAGGTCGAGAAGCCACGCTTTGCTCTTGTTGGTCATATCTAAAATGGGCCTGATAACTTATCTTGGAAGGCTTTGTCCCGTCTTCTTCTCCCAGCTAAGATTCCATTGTTTCAAACAGAAAGCCGGCCGGTAATTCAAGATACTGAGCATCCTAAATCCTAGCTAAATATTAAAAAAATATGTATGGAAATATTTTAATAAAATAAAAACTACATAAAAAAATATTATAAAAATTTATAATATTTTAAAGAAAAAATTACAAAATAAAATTCTTAACCAGTTCGATATAAAAATATAAAATTAACAAAAGTTATTTTAAAAAAATAATTCATAAAAAAATTATATAGAAAAATATTATAGTAATTCATAATATTTTAAATAAAAAACTATAAAACTAAATTTTTAACCAGTTTAATATTAAATATTTTTTAAAAATACATAAAGAAAGACAATCTTACAAAAAAAAAAAGAAAGAAAACATGTAAAACCCAAAATATAAAAAAAAAATGTGGGGAAAAAGGAAAAAAAACAACAAAAAAAATTAAAAAAATATGAGATGAAGAAAACCTTTCCACCCAATATTTTTCTCGTATCTTTTACAATATTAGTTAATTTTTAGCATTAAGAAAACCTTTCCACCCCTTTCGATTTATTTTATCATAACTTGTTCCTAACAATATAAAAAGCACAGCCCTCACAAATCTACGGGATATTATTTGTAAAATGGCATGTTGAGCCTAAGCTCGTACAGGCCGGCTCCAGGTGAAAGCCGTAAGCTCACCATGCTACCATACTTATTAAAATTCATCTAGAGTTAACTCGGTTAGAAGATTAAATTTCAAGTTACAAAAATTAACTTAAATCAAATTGAAAAAATTATAAAAATATTTAAAATCTTAATATCTAAAAATATGAATTTACATGGATTTAAATTATATATATTGTAAATAATAATTTTAAAGAAATATATTTTTTAAAAAATATATTATCTCATAGTAAAAAAATATTATATTCTCCAATAAAAAAAACAAAGAGCTTGGCTGCCGGGAAAGTTTGTTGGCTGCCATAGGTGGTTTTGAGCTGAGCTGAAAGTCGTGTGGCGTGAGCTGAAGGTAGAAGATGAAAGAAAATTGCTATTTTATTTTATTCAAAGTTTTTAAGGTCCAGGATTAACCTGTTGCCTCCTTTCCATTCCCTCTTTTCAACCATACGTTAATTCTTTTAAAACGGTCAAGGTTTCATGGTCCATGAAAATATAAATGGATCGTTAGAATAGCATTTTTTTCATTAGAGTGCGCACCTTAAAAAAAAACTTTATCTTTCCTATTTAAAAATTAATATATTAACCGTTTAGCTCTTTCATTTAGTTTTAGTATTTGTTATTGGAGATGCTCTAAATGTGCTTCCAATTATATATTAAAAAAAAGAAGTTTTTTTAAATTTTTATACAGTAAAATTTGATATGAATTAATAATTAACAACCAAAAACTACAGAGCTTAGGTGTATAAAATTACACCGAGCAGTAAAAAAATCTTCAATTGTCCCTCATGCATGAGTCAATATGTATACTTTCTAAACATTTTTATCTTTTATAGTAATTTGTTTTTAACTCTTAAACTTAAATCATTGTTTTATATCAGCCTAAATTTTTTTATTGCAGCTCTAAAAAATTATACGAGGCTTGGTGTTTGTAGATTAATATTTTTGTTTGTTAAAAAAAATATGCAACTAGCTATTTGTAGTTTAATTTTCTGGTTTTTTTTATTAGAAAAAAAGTTTATCTTAGGTCACCTGGCAATTCAGCCAGCCAGGTCTTTCAAAATCAACCACCTGTCGGACCAGTCTAGTAACTATGCATGGTAGTGTTGGGCAAAGAAAGCACTCTATTTTATGACATCTGAACGCAGGAGGAAGCACTTTCCTTTTCTTTTTTTTTTTTTGTTTTTTTCAATTGTAACAAATAATAAAAAAAAAATTAAGAGGACGAGTTGTAGTTGCTGGTTCTAAGTGGCAAGAGAGTGGGGGTGAGTCGGTGAAAACGAAGGAAGAGGACGGAAGACGTTATGTCAGGGGGGAATATCCTTACGTTTCAAGTGATGGATAAGCCACAACTCAGCCGGACGTTTCGATATTACCCCCCCACCTGCCTCCCACTCCCATCCACACATTCTCTCTTTTACCCTCTCTCTCTCTCACATACACGCAACTGGAATAATCAACCAGGGTTGTATTTTATTCCTCTCTCTTTCGCTCATTCTTAATCCTTCTATTTCTCCTCTTGCAATAACAATAATTTTGTATTATGGTGAATTGGGGTTCTTCATTTTGAAATTTAAGGTCATTTTAAATTAGTTGTTAAAAGTGTTAGTACATATGAAAAAGATTATTATGGATGTAAAAGCTGACATTTTGAAAAATAAAACATAGAGAAGAAATTAAATGAGTAATTGACCAAGTATAGAAACAAAAGGAGGGGGGATTCTTTATTTATAGTTTATACAGTTAACCTTCCTGTGGTTTCACCCCAATCTTGCCGAGTTATTTATTACTTCAACACTTCTATGCTTGGAAGAAGACATTAATATTTTGATCGTGTCAAAAACTATCAGAAACCAAAAATGGTTTAGTTGTTTTGAGAGATAATTAGATCTATTTAAGAAACGATCGGATTGTTTCTCAAAACAGTTAGACATTTTTTGCCCTTATCTAGTTTTGGCTAGATTTTGTGTTATGGTCTTTTATTTTTTTAGTTCTTTTAGGTTTGTTTAAGGGAGATGAAATTGAAATTAATACAATGTATATGCTAGTATGGGTGAAATTGCAGATACCGTACAACAGTAAGAGACAGTTAGCAGAGCGCAGGCTCCATGTTGGTGCTAGACACCTTAAAACAATTAATTAATTATTTTAATTTAAGTGTGTAACTAAAATTCTATTTGATTTATATTTTGAGATATCAAATAATATGTTAAGCTAGATGCTCTACTTTAGGGATTAACTCCCAATTTAGGTAAGTGCCATGGTTTAGAGATTAACTTCCAATTTAGGCATGTTAAGCTAAATGCCCTAGTTAAGGGACTAACACCCGGTTTGGGCATGTTAAACTAAGTGCTCTAGTTGAGGGAGTAACACCCTATTTGGAGCAGTGAGATTAGTTACTTTGGATTATAGTTTATTCCTGGTGTCATAACTCATTTCTAGGTTATTTCCTAAATGTACTTCTTCTTTTTTTAGTCAAAAAAATAAAATAAAACCTAGCAATATAAAAAAAAACAGGTTGAGGAGGATTTCAAACATATAAAAA
The DNA here is from genome assembly GCF_000495115.2 of Populus euphratica. NCBI lineage: Eukaryota > Viridiplantae > Streptophyta > Magnoliopsida > Malpighiales > Salicaceae > Populus > Populus euphratica. Next base: position 925,896 of record NW_011499926.1, on the reverse strand, counting down.
AATCAAACTGCAATTTTGGATGAATTTCAAAATCTAGTTATACCCCATTATACCTAAAACTGAAGAAACAATGTAGATTTAAGATCAAATTAAATGATTATTTGATGAATCCGTATAAAAATTAAGTCCAAGAACATAATTAAATTTTTAATAGGTCAATTTGATGTAATCACGAGCCAAGTTAAAGTTTAATTATGTTTTAAGAATTTATTTGGGTTCAATTAAAGGATTTAATTAAGTGTAAGGACTTAATTATACTTTAAAAATGGTCAAATTAATTTTAGTAGGGGTTTAATTGGTGAAACATTAAGTTTGAAAGCTCAATTTGAGCTTGATTGAGAAGATTAAAATTTTAAGAGACCAAATTTAATTTTTTTTAATTTGAGCTTAATTGAAAAGATTAAAATTTTAAAAGATTAAATTTAATTTTTTTTCAGGTCAATTAATTGAAATCAAGGGCAAAATCACAAGCAAATTAATGTTTTAAGGTTAATTAGGGGTTAAATTGAAGAATTCGTAGCCAATGATGAATTTGAAAAAGGCGTCAAACTATGAAACTATGAAATCAAGGGTGAAATTGAAGAAAATTGAAAGTTTAATGGTCAATCGTTGAAGAATTCGTAGCCAATGATGAATTTGCAAAAGGTGTCAAACTATGAAGACCCAATTAATTGAAATCAAGGGTGAAATTGAAGAAAATTGAAAGTTTAATGGTCAATCGAGGGTCAAATTATATAAATACAAGATCAAGAACTAAATTGAAAAATACGTTGCAATTAGAGGTAGATTTTGAAATTCAATAGAGGCAAAATTGCATTAAATTAAAAATTTGAAGAAAATCAAAAGTTTAATGGTCAATCGAAGGTTAAATTGTATAAATCCAAGACTAAGGATCAAACTGAAAAATGTGTTACAATTAGAGGCTGATTTTGAAATTCGACAGAGGTAAAATTATATTAAATCAGAAGTTTGAAGTAAACTAGGGGTAAAATTAAAGAAAATCAAAAGTCAAATGACCAATTTAAACTTTGACCAAAAATCCCTAATGTAAGGTTAAAACAACATCATTGTCTTCTTTTTTTGCTCGAAAACATTGTCTATGTGACTACTTTTCAGGGGCATTTAATGCTTCATATCTCTACTAAATATGACTACACCTTAAACAAAATGATTATTTAACATTTCTCTACAACCTAGTATGGTCCGTTCAAGCTGATTAACAACATAAAGGTTGCGACGCCTGCTTAAAAAGGTGAACTAATAAGTCTTTAACTATCAAATTTGATAGTTTATGGTGCCTATTTTGAATCAAATATTGAGATCTTTTCTAGCTGAATCAAGGGTTAGGATTTTTTTCTAAATCATTTTTGAATCAAATATTGAGATCTTTTCTAGTTGAATCAAGGGTCAGAATTTTTTTTCTAATAAAGACAAGATTGCTCTCTTCCATCCCCTATAAATAAGAGTTGATTTCATAGCCTAAGCATTAAGAAAATTGAGTCTAAAGTTGGCGAAGATAAGACCCCTTTAGTTTTTGCCTTCCCAGGACAGTTCTCTCTGTTCTTTCTTTCTCTCCCCCACTGTTCTAGTCACCACCAGTTTGTCTGCTACCATCTCCACCACATGTTGCTTATGCAACCACCAGCCACCTACCCCCCACATTTGAGATAGCCACAATGAACTCCTCTCTATCTCTCTCTCTCTCATCTACAAGTTTCTTCTCCCTCCTCCTATAGCTAATGTTGGCCACCATTTTTTCCGCTGACACCTCCTGAGCCCCCGGTTGGATCTCATCAGAGTGACGACCACCATGCTAGGTTGTTTTTTTTATCCTTCTCCTTCCTCTTCTTCTAGATAATACATATCATAAGAAATAAAAGCTTGCTAGCACCCGACATCAGCCCCGCAATACCTAACTTTAGGCTAAAAGAAAGGTTTATCATGATAATAAGTCAGATTTTCAAGGGAGTACTAAAATCATTAATAACTTAGAATTGTGAGCTTAATTAAAGGTTGACTTAGTTAAGTTGAATTAAAAAAAATCACTTAATGCATTTTATACTGTTGCGAGATATAAAAAAAATTATTCCTCACAAAACTAAGCACATTGGTTTTTTTTAATGAATTTTATTTTTGTATGAAACTTGAAATGTAATTAGTTATTAGGAAATTTTTAAATGTAAATATTTTTAAAATGTTATATTTTGGGATTGTAATTGAATGTTATAAGTCATCTTGAATGATGTAAGTTAATTAGGTTGAAAACTAGTTAATTAGATGGAAAACTTGGATGCTTTAATTTATATTTTGTTTTACTTAAATTTTTAAATAGAATATGCATTAAAATGTAAGGCTTTAAGAATATTCAATTGCATAGATTTTGGGTTTATGTTTTAATTATATTATGATTATTTTTAAATAATATTGAGTGTGTTTAATTTTTAAAAATATAGATTGTCGCACCCTCGCGAGCGGAGCGCGGCGTCGCGGCGACCGTCGATTGATCTCAAGGTCTTTTAGTTTTATTATTTATGTAAAAGGGAGTCGGCACCTAGTATTATGGTCACTAGGAAACCTAACTAGTCTTTCAGAGATTCTAAAGCAAGAGACTAGTTGCGTAAAGGGAAGGTGTTAGCACCCCTAGTACACCCTACCTAAGTTAAGCTGCTTGGTGTTTGGTTTGTCTTATAATTGCTATGGTGTTGGTGTTTTCTAATCTCATTAGTTTTTCTCGGTTTGATTCTAACTAAATTTATTAAGAAAGAAATCTAAGGAGATTCAATGTGAATAATAAATTATTCCCAATAATATTTTGGATATTCATCCTTTAAGTATTTCTTTATCCAAACATTAGAATATTGACCAATACCCTTTGGAGTTTTACAAACATGTTGTAAAATCCAGAAATGCAAGAAAACAATTTTCATTGTGTTTAAGAAATCCATGCGAAAACATATTTTTCAAATTTTCAAAACTGCCAATATTTTTTGTATAAAAAAAACGTTCAAAACATATTAGGGTATTGGCCGTATGCAACACACAAGAAAATATATTTTTTTGATATATATATAAATTTGTCGCATTGCGTCAAAAATCGGATATTCTAAACATGAAATTGATATTTTTTTTACAACATAAAAAAATTTCAGACTTTAAAATAAATATACCAGAAAATCATAAATCACGTTCTCTATTTTTTTTTTGAAAAAAATAAAATAAAATGAAAGCAGAAGATCCGGTAGGTTCACTTGCCCGCTGGACAAAAAAAAAAACTCAGCTATTGTTCAAGTGATTTTAAATTCACTTGAACAGTAAACACAAAAAGGCATGCACAGTAGGTATGTAATTAAAATGCAAAGTGAAGAGAATGCATGGAAACTTACCTGGCGCTGCAACGGGCTTCTGCAAGAAAGTAAGGAAAAGAAAAAGAAAGTTTGAGGAATTTCATCTGGTTAACATTTGAAGTTTGTATTATTATTTGGCAAGTAGTTCTACACTTAAATTATCAAGTTTGATGAAAGTTTAAACCAATTTTGAAACAAATTTTGTATTATGGTTAATTGGGGTTCTTCATTTTGAAATTTAAGGTCATTTTAAATTAGTTGTTAAAAGTGTTAGTACATGTGAAAAAGATTATTATGGATGTAAAAGCTGACATTTTGAAAAATAAAACATTGAGAAGAAATTAAATGAGTAATCGACCAAGTATAGAAACAAAAAAGGGGGGGATTCTTTATATATATTTTATACAGTTAACCTTCATGTGGTTTCACTTGCTGAGGACGGATGTCTACAACCGCAGCTGAGAAGAAACAAATTGGTGTCTGCTGGCTTACATGTTCTCCTAGTTGCGGGAGTTGTTGATGACGTTACGGCTAATCTTGACAACAACCAACGCTGGGGAGGGAGCTCACTGTTGGAGAAAAACATTATTGATTGCTGAAGATGGAGTCATGCTATTGTAAACATGAACTAGCTTTACTGCTGCTTTTAGGTTTGTTTAAGGGAGATGAAATTAAAATTAATACAATGTATCTACTAGTATGGGTGAGATTGCAGATACCGTACAACAGTTAGCAGAGTGCAAGCTCCATGTTGGTGCTAGACACCTTAAAACAATTAATTAATTATTTTAATTTAAGTGTGTAACTAAAATTTTATTTGATTTATATCTTGAGATATCAAATAATATGTTGAGCTAGATGCTCTACTTTAGGGATTAACGCCCAATTTAGGTAAGGGCCATGGTTTAGAGATTAACATCCGATTTAGGCATGTTAAGCTAAATGCCCTAGTTAAAGGACTAACACCTGGTTTGGGCATGTTAAGCTAAGTGCTCTAATTGAGGGAGTAACACCCTATTTGGAGCAATGAGATTAGTTACTTTGGATTATAGTTTATTCGTGGTGTTATAACTCATTTCTAGGTTATTTCCTAAATGTACTTCTTCTTTTTTTAGTCAAAAAAATAAAATAAAACCTAGCAATATAAAAAACAAGTTGAGGAGGATTTCAAACATATAAAAAAATCAAACTGCAATTTTGGATGAATTTCAAAATCTAGTTATAACCCATTGTACCTAAGACTGAAGAAACAATGTAGATTTAATATCAAATTAAATGATTATTTAATGAATCCGTATAAAAATTAAGTTCAAGAACATAATTAAATTTTTAATAGGTCAATTTGATTTAATCATGAGCCAAGTTAAATTTTAATTATGTTTTAAGAATTGATTTGGGTTCAATTAAAGGATTTAATTAGGTGTAAGGACTTAATTATACTTTAAAAATGGTCAAATTAATTTTATTAAGGGTTTAATTGGTGAAACATTAAGTTTGAAAGCTCAATTTGAGCTTAATTGAAAAGATTAAAATTTTAAAAGATTAAATTTAATTTTTTTTCAGGTCAATTAATTGAAATCAAGGGCAAAATCACAAGCAAATTAATGTTTTAAGGTTAATTAGGGGTTAAATTGAAGAATTCGTAGCCAATGATGAATTTGAAAAAGGCGTCAAACTATGAAACTATGAAATCAAGGGTGAAATTGAAGAAAATTGAAAGTTTAATAGTCAATCAAGGGTCAAATTATATAAATACAAGATCAAGACTAAATTGAAAAATACATTGCAATTAGAGGTAGATTTTGAAATTCAATAGAGGCAAAATTGCATTAAATTAAAAATTTGAAGAAAATTAAAAGTTTAATGGTCAATCAAAAGTTAAATTGCATAAATCCAAGACTATGGATCAAACTGAAAAATGTGTTACAATTAAAGGCTGATTTTGAAATTCGACAGAGGTAAAATTATATTAAATCAGAAGTTTGAAGTAAACTAGGGGTAAAATTAAAGAAAATCAAAAGTCAAATGACCAATTTAAACTTTGACCAAAAATCCCTAATGTAAGGTTAAAACAACATCATTGTCTTCTTTTTTTGCTCGAAAACATTGTCTATATAACTACTTTTCAGGGGCATTTAATGCTTCATATCTCTACTAAATATGACTACACCTTAAACAAAATGATTATTTAACATTTCTCTACAACCTAGTATGGTCCGTTCAAGCTGATTAACAACATAAAGGTTGCGACGCCTGCTTAAAAAGGTGAACTAATAAGTCTTTAACTATCAAATTTGATAGTTTATGGTGCCTATTTTGAATCAAATATTGAGATCTTTTCTAGCTGAATCAAGGGTTAGGATTTTTTTCTAAATCATGGAAAAAAATTGAAATGTCCTCGATTATAATCAAGGTTTCTTTCAAGGATGTGTGCGAATTTATTATTCCTAGAAAATTATTTTGAATATTTACCACTCCGGGTTTCTTTATCCAAATATTAATAGTGAATAATAACAAATTATTCTCAATAATATTTTGGATATTCGTCCTTTAAGGATTTCTTTATTCAAACATTAGCGGTAAATAATAGATAAATTCTCCCCAAAATAAGATTTTTATATTTTTTAGAATATTGGCCAATACCCTTTGGAGTTTTACAAATATGTTGTAAAATCCAGAAATGCAAAAAAACAATTTTTGTTGTGTTTAAGAAATCCATGTGAAAACACATTTTTCAAAACTTCTAATATTTTTTGTATAAAAAAATATTCAAAATATGTTAGGGTATTAGCTGTATGCAACATACAAGAAAATATTTTTTTGATATATATATAAATTTGTCACTTTGGGTCAAAAACTGGATATTTTAAACACGAAATTGATATTTTTTTTACAACATAAAAAAATTTTAAACTTTAAAATAAATATACCAGAAAATCATAAATCATGTTCTCTTTCTTTTTTTGAAAAAAAATAAAATAAAACTAAAAGATCTAGCCGGGTCACTTGCCCGCTGGACAAAAAAAAAACTCAGCTACTGTTTAAGTGAATTTTAATTTGTTTGATGAATAAACATAGTAGGTATGTAATTAAAATGCAAAGTGAGGAGAATGCATGGAAACTTACCTGGCGCTACAATGGGCGAAGGGGATGGCGCTGGAGCTTCTGCACACGACCGGTTATGAATGCTGGTAAAACTGGTGTTGGTCTGTCTTTCTCTTCTTGCTGATGTTCTCTCTGGAGACGGCGAAGACGATGATGAAGGTGGGAGATGTGCCGGTGGAATGGACGTTCTACCCTCAGTGTTTTCTTGCTCTTTCTCTATTTTCTTATGGGCTGCCTCTCTCTTGCTGCCCTTCCTCCCTCTCCCTCTATCTTTTTTTTCCCTGCCCTCTCTCCCCTGTTCTACTTTCTGTGCTCTCCTTGTCTATACTATGCTCGTCCATTTTTCCTCTCTCTCTGCTGCTTCCTTTTATATATGCTAGTGCTAAGAACGGATGTCTACAACTGCAGTTGAGAAGAAACAAATCGGTGTCTGCTGGCTTGCATGTTCTCCTAGTTGCGGGAGTTGTTGATGACGTTGCGATTAATCTTGACTACAACCAATGCCGGGGAGGGAGCTCACTGTTGGAGAAAAATGCTATTGATGGCTGAAGATGGGGTCGTGCTATTGTAAACATGAACTAGCTTTATTGTCATGTTTCTCCCAAAAGGGAACCAGCCGTGAGGAGCAGGGATGATGTTGTTGCTATGGCACCGAGAAGAAGTTTGATGGACTAGGAGGAAAAAAAAGGAAGGCCTCTCCTGCAACACCAAATGAAAGCCTATATGGTGGCTTTTGGAGGTTAAAGGGGGTCCTCTTTTGCTGGGTCTATGAGATGAGGAGATGGAGAGGCGGCTCTCGTTCAAAAGAGTGATCTCTATTTTCTTTTTTAAGTCAATGGGGTGACTGCTCATTTTTTTTTTAAATAAGAGGGTGGCTACGACTTTTTTTTTTTAAATAAGAGGGTGGCTACGACTTATTTGCTCAAGTGAATAGGGTTAGGGTTTTTCTTTTTCTGTTTTTCTTTCTTTTTTGGAAAATTACCTCCCTCCTGAATATTTTTCTTCTATCCGTTTAGGTCAGCATCCAAGGCTTTTATATAGCCTATACATGGCTTTATTTAGGAAACAAATATTACATTAACTCTAGGGTGTAATATCGGGTGAGTAGAAATAGAAAACTAAAAAATTTGATTTTGATTTTGTGATCAGCAATGATTTCTTTCCTAGTTAGAGGATGGTGTGATTCTTTTCTTTCCTTCCATAAAGCCAACTGATCTCTTTGAAATGTGGCAATAAAAACATGGTCTTCGCTCCAACAATCAAACGTGATGAGAAAGGAAAACAACAAAGAAAAAGGAAAAGAAATCAGATGGAGGGTGCAGCTGCAAAGTCTTATTTTTCTTATTCGATGCGGTAAAAATCCTTCTGTTTATGATGATCCAGCCCCCCTCTCCAACTTTCAATATCCTTCTTCAATTAAAGCCCTCATTTTAATACTTTTCAATTCAGTCCTTAGTCCAAAAAAATCCTTCAAATCAGTCCCGCGAACTTGGGCTATATTCTTCCCGCGACAAAATTTTATGTCGTCACGTTAGATATTCAAATAGGAATATCTTGAGCTTCTGATATCAAAATCAAGCGATTCAAAAGTCTAAAATCATCTATGCATCTAGGAATACAACTTTGATAAAGGAGTCGAAGTAAGAAAAAATCATTTTATAGAATAGAAACTAGCAGTAATCTATCTGGTCAAAAGGGATTTCCAGGTCTAACTCAAAAACTGACGAATGTCGGGAATCCTAACATGACTGAGAGTATGAAATAAGAACAAAAATCATAAAAACTAAGCCAAAAATAGAAATTTTTTAGTGCAGACTCGGGTCAATATCCTTCTCGCGGCAGAATTCTCTACCTTCACGTTATATATTCAAATAGGAATATCTTAAACTTCTAATATCGAAATCAAGCGATTCAAAAACCCAAAATTATCTATGCGTTTATGACTACAACTTTGATGGGGGAGTCGAAGTGAGAAAAAATCATTTTATAAAACAAAAACCAGCTATAATCTAGTTGGTCAAAAAGATTCATGATCTGACAATACTAAAGTATCCAAATCTGACTAAGAATCTGCCTTAAAAATAATGATCCCTAGGACCTAATAAAGGTATATGTCAATTTTTAAACATGTCATAAGTGACAGGATATAGTTAGGATGGTCAAATATCATATGAAACCAAGTCAGAATCGGAGCTTAAGTTGGAACAAAAGAAAAAAAAATTTGACAGCAGCAGAACCCCTTTTTTTGCTTTTGTCAATTTTCTAGCAAACATGAGATACACCCACACTTGGTTCAAAACCGGTATACACCATCTCTAGCACATGGGGTCTAAAATTTAGTAACAACACAGATATGATTCATCTATAATGTTTTTTAATCTTATATAGATTAGATTTGGTTTTATTTTTATTTTTATTTTTTTATAAGATTTTTCATATGTGTAACCTTATATTTTTTTTAATTATTATTCAATAAATTTTATATATATGTGTTGATTTTTATTATTAATTTTATGTACTTTTATATTAAAAATTTATTTTGATAAAGAAATTTGTTAAACTTAATCAAGTAAATTACCATATTGCAATACTAGATATTTTAATCTTTATTTTTTTCTTAGTTTTTTTTTAAAAAAATTATTGTACATGAATTATTTTTTTCATTGCTTTACACATAATTATGTATATTCATTTTCCTTGATTTTTTTATAAAATTTTTATCCTTTTAGTAAATTAATCCAAGTTTATAGTGTATTGTTTTTTTTATCTTTGTTTTTTTATCCTTTTATTAATGTTTTTGTTCTTTTAAATTTAACTCTCAAATTTAAACTTTGTTGTTTCCTTTTGATTTTTTTTATTGCAATTTTAACACTCATTATTTTTATTATATTTTTTATTTTGAAATTTTTTATGTTATTTTTTTTTGTGATTTTAATCCTCATGATTTTTTCATGTATAATGTTATTAGTTTTATAACTCATATTACAATTTAAAAAGTTAATAGTAATTGATTTTTTTATCTTTTTTTTTTTATTTTTTTAATATTTATTTTTACATAATTATTTTATTTTCATTTAATTTTTAATTTTTTAATGAATAAAATAATTAAGAGTTTTTATAAATATTGTAAATATATATTTTTATAATATGAGAAAGTTTCATCTTTTATATTGAATTATTGTTATTTTTTAATTATAAATATCATTATTTTTTTAATGATATTATTAAATTAATAGAGTTTATTAAAATTATTTGAGTCAGTTAACTGAATATTATTATTTAAAAAAATATTCACTTCTTTTTATATTTTTATACCAAAAACCTCCGATACATTGGCCGCGTTGCCAATCTATATGGTCAGGACCCGTTTGAATCTAGCCAGGTTTTTCTTTCTCTTTCCCACTCTTGCTTTGTCTTATCTAGTTTTGCTTCTTAAAGTTTCCACAACGAAGTTTGCCTTTCTATTTTTCAGATTGATCAGTGGCTCGAATACACTCCTGTCTTGACTGTAGGCTCTGAATTCGAGAATGCCTGCAACTATATTGACAATTATCTGCAAACTCGTACTTTTCTCGTGGGCTACTGTTTGTCTATTGCAGACATTGCGATCTGGTCCGGTCTTGCAGGTAAAGCTTCCGATTCCTTTCTATTGTTTACTTTACTGCATTTATTCACTAGTGGGTGTCAAATTTCAATGAAAAGAAAATTCCTTAATTGTTGGCCTAATTATTATTGTTTTATTGTTTAGGTTTTAACAATCTCGTTGTTGAGCTGAATTTTTGACCTGTTCTGTTATTACCGATTGATTTTTATCATTTATGCTTAGAGTCCCAGAATATTAAAAGAAAGGGCTTGGCTGCTATTTTTCTTGATTGCATGACTTACCATCAACTACAGCATTTCATTTAGCAAAATAGACTTGTAGTATTATGTGCATTGATAGATTGTTCCTATCTATTTCATTTTGTTTTTAAAGCATTCATTTTTTTTCTTAAATCCTTCTCGATATGCATATGACATGTCATGCTGCCCAGGAACTGGGCTGAGATGGGAAAGTTGTAGGAAGTCTAAGAAGTTTCCAAACATGGTACGCTGGTTCAATTCAATATTTGATGAGTATAGCGAATCTTTGAATGAAGTCATATCAACTTATGTTGGCAAAAAGGGCTCAGTAAAGCCTGCAGCAGCCAAACCAAAAGGGCAACAGGCTGTCAGTGGGGATAACCCAGAAAAGGGAAAAGCAATCAGCAAACCTTCTTCTGAAGTAGATCTTCCAGAAGCTGAAATTGGAAAGGTGTGTCTGCGATTTGCTCCTGAACCTAGTGGCTATCTTCACATCGGGCACTCAAAAGCGGCTCTACTCAACCAGTATTTTGCTCAAAGGTACCAAGGTCGAATGATAGTTCGCTTCGATGATACAAATCCATCAAAGGAAAGCAATGAATTTGTTGACAATCTTTTAAAAGATATCGAGACATTGGGTATCAAATATGAAACCATCACACATACATCTGATTACTTTCCCCAGCTGATGGAAATGGCTGAAAATTTGATCTGCCAGGGTAAAGCTTATGTTGACGATACACCACGCGAGCAAATGCAGAAAGAAAGAATGGATGGCATTGAATCAAAATGTAGGAGCAACAGTGTAGTGGAGAATCTGAAACTGTGGAAGGAAATGATTGCAGGATCAGAGAGAGGATTACAGTGCTGTGTCCGTGGGAAGTTAGACATGCAAGACCCAAACAAGTCTCTTCGAGATCCAGTCTACTATCGTTGCAATCCTGTTCCTCACCATCGGATTGGGTCCAAATACAAGATATACCCAACATATGATTTTGCATGTCCATTTGTTGATTCTGTAGAAGGTATAACTCATGCACTCCGATCGAGTGAGTATCATGATCGAAATGCTCAATATGATAGGATTCAAGCAGATATGGGACTGCGAAAGGTTCACCTTTATGAATTTAGCCGGTTGAATATGGTCTACACAATTCTCAGCAAGCGTCATCTTCGTTGGTTTGTTGAAAATGGAAAGGTGGATGGATGGGATGATGCTCGATTTCCAACTGTGCAGGGAATTGTTCGCCGAGGTTTGAAAGTAGAGGCATTGGTGCAATTCATCCTTGAACAGGTAAGCTAACATGCATCCATGTCTTCACATCTTTATATTCTGATGTTAATTGGATAGTCCATATGAGATGCTGTATACAGATTTGATGAAAAACTTACATTCTACTCGAAGAATATACAGTGAAAACATGCTTGAGGACCTTGAAGAACTTTGTGTTGTTCCCGTAACATGTGAATTCTTTCCTTCTTTTTCCCAATTATACCAAAGAACTTAATTTCATTCATGTGACATTTTTTTGAATTCTTTGGTTAAAAGGCAGCTTAGGATGGCAAGTTCAGGTTCATCACTTTTGCATCACAATATTCCTTATTTACTTCTACATAAGCAAGCATATGTCCATTGATTTATACTCTTAGGTTATTTTGTGCATTCACCCTTTATCTTCTTAAAGTTTTAATTCTAATTCTATTTCGTTTCAGGGGGCATCCAAAAACCTTAATCTCATGGAATGGGACAAACTCTGGACAATTAATAAGAAGATTATCGATCCTGTGTGTCCCAGGCATACTGCTGTCATTGAAGAACATAGGGTGCCATTAACCTTGACTGATGGTCCCAAGCAACCATTTGTTCGAATCATTCCAAGGCACAAGAAACATGAGGGTGCTGGAGAGAAGGCCACAACATACACAAATAGGATATGGATAGACCATGCAGATGCAGAGTTGATCTCTGTAAATGAAGAAATAACCTTAATGGATTGGGGAAATGCCATAGTGAAGGAAATTGAGAAGGACCAGAATGGAAAGGTCACACGCTTGAGTGGGGTCTTGCATCTCGAAGGATCTGTCAAGACCACAAAGTTGAAGCTCACCTGGCTACCAGACACAAGTGAATTAGTTAACCTCACTCTTGTGGACTTTGACTATCTAATCACAAAGAAAAAGGTAATTCTTTATTTATGGACTTTGGAAGTTTTTGTTTTGTTCCTTTTTAAAAGAATACAATTTTGTGTCTGTTTAAAACTTGTCTACTTTGAGAACCTTAGTTGTTGAGGCTGTGGTTTTTTATTCTCTGTTTTCTATTGATTTCTGAGTGAGTTTGTTCTTTTTTTGTCCTCCTAACTTTTTTGTTACTGTTTTGGCCACTGAAATACTGTACTTTTAATGGCTAATTATATTTTTCCCTGTAGATGGGGTGATCATTTCATAAGCCACGAGTTATTTTTTTCTCATGTCACTGTAGTTTTGACTGAATGACTTCTCAATGTGTTCTTGGGATCAAATTCTTTTTCAAACCAGCTTGGAGAATGTTGACCATCTACTTTTCAAATTTATTTTACAGTTTTCGTAAAAACTTTTTGGCATTATTGTTTATTTGAGCTGTTTTTTTCTCTAATTTTCTGAATGTAGAGTTTCAGTGGTTGATTTATTCCAGTACATATAATGTATTTAACATGTCAAGTTTTGAAAGTGGCCTTGTAGTGTTTTCACCCCTTTGTGGGCGTGTGTGAAGAGAGTAGAATGAATACATAAGAAACTTTGAAATGGGTAACTCCATTTGATGCATCTATTTAATTGAACATTTTGTTTATGGTTGAATGTACAAGTAGCACACAAAATGAATAATGGGGGATGGACCCTTGTAATGGACTCTTTCACATTGGAATCAGTTTATATTCAATCTAAAATAGACATTATAGTTGTGTGGGGGGCTTTTGGTGGTGATGAAGCTGGGTAGGAATAGATGGTAAAAGAATCTAGTTAGACACTATAGTTGTGTGGCATGATGTTTTGCATAAAACATTATACTTGTCATAGATTTTGAGAGCAGAATTGTAACCATACTGAGTGGCTGCTATGTAAAATTTTAATTGTTGGTTGGCGCTTGTATTTGTTGATGCAGCTGGAGGAGGGAGAAAGTTTCCAAGATGTGCTTAACCCATTTACCAAGAAGGAGACTGCAGCTCTTGGGGATTCAAACATGCGAAATTTGAAGCGTGGAGAGATATTGCAGTTGGAGAGGAAGGGCTACTTTAGATGTGATGTTCCATTTGTCAGACCTTCGAAGCCCATAGTTCTGTTTGCAATTCCAGATGGCCGACAAGCAACCTCATTGAAGTAGACCTTCATATTTGATTAGCATACTCTCTGGTGTTCTGGAGTGAACATTTTTCCTAAAACTATGTAAGATGAGATTTGGACCTTTTACATACAGACATGAATTTGTTCTGTAGTTTTTGATGTGATACTTAACTAATTTACCTTGCTATAGATGTTGTACGAATTGAATGGTGCCTTTTCAACCAGTTAATGTGGTTTTGGTAGATTTCCAAGTTTCAGATAAAGATGTTCTTGTTGAATCCAGAAGCAGTATAGATGCTGATGGGATTTGGCTTTTTTAACTATGTGAATGTGGCTATGATAAACTACATTTTCCTGTGGTTCCTCGTATTGAATTTAGCTTCCTTGGTCATTTTAACTGTTCCTCGTATACAGATGCGATTAGGTCTACAAGGAGCACCTAACTTTGCAGACTTGAAAGTTTTAGTTCTTGATTCCATGCCCCGGGGATCGAGTAAAACCAGCGACATGGATTGTGCCCTCTTTCCTTGTGTGAAATTGGAACTGTATGATAGCAGTGATCAAGTGACAAGCATTTGTATAGTGGGTTCTAATTAAGTCACAATTATTATTACCTTGATTGTCTGTCCTGTTATGCCAAACTTACCCACTTTGGCGTGATGACGGCTATCACATCTGCAGCTTCTTTTCTTTAATGAGATGAGTACACCTACCAAAATCACCTCTTGTTGACATTTTCAGGTAAGATTTTTCTTTAATGAGATGAGTACACCTACCACAATCACCTCTTGTTGTCATTTTCAGGTAAGATAAACAAGACAAGAAACTTACTAGTGCATTGAAAGATGATGGGATGAGACAGGAAGGTTTTTCTTATGGATTAAGCCATTGCATTAACTCGGGGAGTTCTGTTAATCAATGATTAATTGTACTTTTAGGAGCAACACGCAAGAGTGCCATGAACATGGAAGGAGAGGATGGTCCAAATTTAATTTTTTTCCCCGACTAGAACTTGAACTCTGTGCATTGCTAAATAATAATATAAAAAGAATTAGGTGAAATTCATGATTTGTTAATAAATGGACCATACTCAATTGTTGTTTCTGATTGTCATCAACATTTTTTATTAGTTACGCATTATCATGATCTGCACTTACTAGTATGGTAACGAGTGATTATTTTATATTGGGTAAATGTAAAGCGAATGGTGGGATTTAAATAAAATAGTGAGCCATCAGCCACCCCAATTACTTGATTGCGGTTTGACTTTCTCGAGCAAGGGCTAGTTCCTTTTCCCTTCCCTGCTTATGGCATGTCCTCAGCGCACATCCACATGTAGATGGCTAAGGTGATGACAAAATACATTTATTTGAAGGGTAATGAGGAGGAGGTGAAGATGGAGAGAACTTGTTTTTCAAACATATAATCGTGTGTTTTTACGGCATCTATCCAGTCTAGAACACTAATAAAAAGACAAGTCTTCAAACTTGATGGAACTATTCTCGAAATGTAAGCACTGGACAAACAAAATCAAGTGATCGAAATATTGTCAAGTGAATTGGTGGGTTAGCTGGCTACGGCATGGAGGTAGAAAGTCTTCCTCCGTAAACTGACTTCATAAAACATGCTGCTTGTCTAATCTAATGCATTTCATGCATCTATCTGAGAAATACATATGGTCTCTGTCGAGCATGGTTTTATATCTATCTGAGAAATACATATGGTCTCTGTCAAGCATGGTTTTATTATATATATATATATATATAACTGGCTAAAACAACAAATTGATGCTTTGATATTTTATTCAGTGGAAGAACGGTCTGTAGAAGATTACATGTCGATTAATCATTTAATCTCCTAGATGATCCATCAAACACAAATTTCTCCCTTTAAAAAACTGTTACAGGAAGAATAACAATCAAAAAACCCCAGCTAGGCACAGCTGTAAGATTTATTAATTTATAATCAAAACCTAGCGTACGTACTTGTGTTTTTATACAGTCAACCAATCATCTACTTCTTAGGTGCAAACCTGGACTTGATCTTACGGACCTCCTTGGTACCTACCTGGAAAGCCTTGGTCAAGACATGGTCAGGCACGGGTGGTTGGGCTGCAAACAATGTGGCTGCAATTGACTGAGTTCCTGGCAACTGGCTATTGAATGCAGCAATCACTGCAGCTGAGACTTGACCGTTGTTCTTCTGGAAATGAACTAAGCCTTTGGGGAAAACAAATGTCTCGCCCACCTTGATGGTCTTTGATATCAAAACGTTAGCAGTGGTAATGAACCCCACGTCCAGTTGGCCTTCAAGGACAAAGACCATCTCACTGGCACGTGGATGTGTGTGGGGTGGGTTTAAGCCACCAGGGGCGTAGTCAATGCGGGACATGGATACCCCCAAGGTGTTGAGTCCTGGGATCTTTTGAACATTGGCAGCAGTGACCAAGGAGCCGAATGTATTGTTGGTGAGACCTGGTTTAGCCAAACCGGCAAAGAAGAAGTCCTCTGCCGATATGTTTTCCTTGCAGGTGAATCCATTCACCTTCACACCTGTTTAATTAAATAAGCATGTCATGTCACAAATTATCAAACTAGTAACATTAGCACATAAGCAAGAAAATGTATTCAAAATAAAACAGAATCAAAGACAAAAAGGTGAGATCCAAGAAAGATGAGGAAATTGTGTTGGCAAGGAACAGAGGAAAAGGCTGGGCAAGTCAACTCTCCTACCCTATACCAATCATGTATATAATTAACTACGATCAAAAGGAAATTAAAAACAATAGTGGAAGAAGAAATACCAGAAGAAAGATCAGCAACGCAAACATCTTGAAGCAGGTCAGGATCAGCAGAAACGGTGGCCACTAGTACCAAACCAAGAGTCATATAAAGAAGGGAGAGGTAGGCCACCTTATTAGCTGCCATGGCTGCTGCTGCAGATGCTAAGCGCTAGCTTTCTAGGTTCCTAGGTTCTGGCGAAAACTATTAAAGGAAAATAACTAGTTGTTTTTTTGGGTTGAAAAAACAACTAGTTAATATAAGAGAAAAGGAGGGAGGGTGTCTGAATTAGGGAAAAGATGGATGAATAGGAGAGAAAGGTGGACAAATGCATTTAGAGTGGCTGCTGCATGATTGGTAGGTACCAAAGTTGCCTTAATTACTCCATTCGGTAAAGATGTGGTACGATATATTTTTACATTGAATATAATTACAAAAATTATTTATTATTTATTTTAAATTATAATAAAAAATTGATTTTGAGCTTAAAAAACCTATAATTTATAGTATTTTTTAAACATAATTAATTACAACCGTAAAAACTAACTAAAGATACACCGAAAACAAGATGATAAATTTTGTAACTATATTAAAACTAGTTGATAGTTAATGGGCTGTCGTCATCTCTCCTGCCATTATAGTTTTGGGCTGTCGTCATCTCTCCTGCCATTATAAAACGCCTATGCTTCCATATTTTTTTGGTCAATTTTTCAATGTTCATCTATGGACTCGATCTCTTATATTATTTTCGATGGAGATCTTTATTTCAATTGATGTATAAATTGGTCCAGAGTTGGTTCTTTACCATGGAAAAAAATCACATTAAAATGTGGAATGATATAGCCAAGGTGATGGAAACTCAAGAAAAAAAAAAGAAATATTGTTCAGAAAAATTCATGAAATGAATTTGATATTTTATTAATGCATCCTTAATTCCTAGCCTAATTTACTTGCTGGAAAATAACAAAAAAAATCCTAATATAATATAATGATAGTTATATTAAATAATAACTTAGAATCTAAGTTAGGAATCAAATCTATCTAGTTTGAGTTGTTGTCCTTAGCATTATTTTTACATTACACCAATAACAAATTTATTTTTAACGAGTTTAAAAAACATTTATGATCCTTCTTTCTTAGACAGGCTTAAGGGAACGAGCATGTCTCAAGTTGAGGCTTAGTAGTGGACCAAGGCTAACCACTTGGGGGTATGATAGTGTATCAAGTCTCAGGCACGTTTGAAATGCTTTTAGGTTTAACAATATACCAAGTCCAACACTTTAACTTGACAATCAACTAAGTCCAAGGTAACGTGAGTCTGGCAAACATGTTATACCCAAGATATTTAGACTTAACATTTCGCCAAGTCCAAGACAATAGGGGTTTTACAAACATGTCAAACTCAAGGCACTTGGACTTAATAGTTAGTCAAGTCCAAGACAATGATCGTTCTCTTTTAGGCACGCCTAAAAAAATAATCATTCTCCATTGAGTCTAACCTCGAGGAAGAAATCAACTTCCATAAGCTAAGCTAAGTTTGAAGTCTTAAACTTTAATCTTCACATCACCTTTTTATATGTATAAAAGCCCTTCAAAAACCATTATATTTTCATCAAACATTAATACAACTGTAAGGGATATTTATTTCTTATTAAATGTTATCAGGATAATTACGATGCAAGCTCTCCTCTTCCCAAAAAGACAAGACTCATAGGCTATAAATACACCATGAAACATTTCATAACAAAGGTTTATAATCTTTATTCTTTACTACATATATATTTTCATAGCATCTCTTTAGAATATTCTTATATTTTTTTGTATTCTTTACTACATATATATTTTCATAGCCTCTCTCTAGAATATTCTTATATTTTTTAAAAAAAAAATAAAGATGCTCCATAAGCATCGGAGTCCCTACCTTTATCGAAAAGAACTTTTTATAGGTACTAACCACGAGCAATTTTGATCTACCAAGGATCAATTATAAGTTATCAATTACCTTGGCTAGGGAAAATAGAGAAGATTATTATGACCAATTGATTAATCGATTGTTCAACCTGGGAGCCCTATTCCCAAACTAGTTGGATTTTGAGGACATAATTGGTTGCGTTGTCTATAAGAATCTAATAGAAAAGTCATTTGTTTCTTTCTAAAACTTGTTTTTAGCATTTCCAGGGCATTTCATGGCTTATAATGATTAACCTCTAGGGATAGAAAGCGGGACAAATCAATTTATTATTGCAGACACTCCTCCCCAGCATGAGTTTCATCAACTCACTAGACAAGTGCAACTCCTCACTCAAGTCGTGTTAACAACCTGAGAGCAAAATCAAACCTTGTTAACCCATCAAATCTTAACACCTTTAATAACACATTATATCTTAACACTAAAGTCATCAACTGTACCAAGAGCTCATAGATAATTACATTACTTAGAGTAGACTAGACAAAATATGTTCATGAAAGTTCCTCAAATGATCACTCACACTATTATCACATTCGTGCATATAACAAACACTTCAAACACACTCCTCTTAGTTACTATAGGATAAACACTAGTCATCGTAATTGTCATTTTACACCAAGCCCTTTCATGTTCATGAAAGTTCCTCAAATGATCACTTACATTATTATCACACTCGTGCATATAACAAACACTCCAAACACACTCCTCTTAGTTACTATATGATAAACACTAGTCATCATAATTTTCAATTTACACCAAGCCCTTTTGACTCCCAAAAGCTCAACAAATAAAGAGCGAGGAGATAGTTTGTGACCGAGCATGCTCAAGAAAATAAGCATACCTGAGGGAATGTCTATATATCAGTAGATGGTTTTTTCTTTATCCAAACACAAATTGAAAACTCAACTCTCTAAAGACTACTTTTCCATGAATATGAGTTTAGGCAACGAAAATAACTTGATCGACTCAAGAGAGCATATACAAAATATACATAATAGTTTGGAGTTGATCATTCAAGACTATAACCAAATGTGCAAGATATTCCCTTTAACCTTTATAGGATCTATGCGTGTTTGGTATATCAACTTGGAACCAAACTTTATTAAAGGTTTTAATGACCTATATGCAAAGCTAGTGACATGTTTTAGCACTAACATGCCCATCAAGAAAACCTCCACAGTGCTTTTCAATGTCACTCAATAAAAAGACAAGTCTACACAAGTATATTTAAAGAGATTCAACATAAAAATGCTCAAGGAGGAAGAATAAATTGAGCCAATAACCATGAAAACCTGAATAAGAGTAAAAGAACATGTTCTTTAAAGAAAACTTTATGTTTTAC